>NC_092094.1:69572448-69875683 GCF_045679555.1 Salvelinus alpinus
ATAGATAGCCATTGTTTCTCTATGGTGAAGTGGGTCAGGGCGTGACTGGGGGTGATCTAGTTTATGTATTTCTATGTGGTGTTCTAGTTTAATTTCTATGTTGTTGATTTGTATGATTCCCAATTAGAGGCAGCTGGTAATCGTTGTCTCTAATTGGGGATCATAATTAGGTAGTGTTTGTTCCCACCTGTGTTTGTGGGATATTGTTTTGAGTTAGTGCACGTAGCATCTCTGTAGTCACGGTTCGTTGTTAGTTTATTTGTTTTTGCTAAGTTTCACTTCATTCATTAAATTATGTGGAACTCAACATCCGCTGCGCCTTGGTCCTATATTTATTCCAGCGAACGTGACACTTGTTCAGGGGCAGAACGACAGATTTTTACCTTGTCAGCTCGGGGATTCGATCTTGCAACCTTTCGGTTACAAGGAATTTTCCAAACTGTTTAAAGGCACAGTCCACTTAATGTATGTAAACTTCTGACCCACTGGAATTGTGATTAAGTGAAATAATCTGTCTGTAAACAATTGTTGGAAAAATGACTTGTGTCATGCACAAAGTAGATGTCCTAACCGACTTGCCAAAACTATAGTTTGTTAACAAGAAATTTGTGGAGTGGTTGAAAAACAAGTTTTAATGACTCCAAACTAAGTGTATGTAAACTTCCGACTTCAACTGTATATTGTGTATGTGCAGGAGTAAGAATTATTTATTTGGGGGCATTACCATTCTCTTTATGTCCTCTGGTGTGGCACATCTTTTTTTTTGGGGGGGGGGGGGGGGGTGACAGAGTTTAATACTTTATGTTTAATGTGTTTTACAATGCACAGCAATAGACAATATAAAGGCTTTGTCACTGATCATTTCTACAGCATTTACCCTAATCCATAATGGTTATCACGATGGAGGCAATGCTACCACATCATGCCACTGAGTTGAACAGAGGACAAAGGAAGAATAAGTTATACACTGTCATAGTCTTATAATACTGGATTTCAGCACCAAGTATAAGGACATTAAGCCCTTCATAATGCTTTAGTGTAGAAAATTACAAAATTCTATATTGTGTAAACATATAAAGTAACCAAATTACACTGTTAGCTCTAAGGCACATCATGCACTTAGTTTTCTTTAGATATACAGTAGGCGCATCATACATTTTATTTTTTATGTGTTTGGCTTCTTTGTGGTTAGCACTGTTTAAAATAACTAAAATAAACTAGAATTATCTGAACTTAGAAAAGTATAAAATCCTGACTCCATCCTCTCTTGCTCTACCATTTAGCTAAATATGACTAAAGTTGGGATGATCGGTCCTCTTATGTGGGTCATAAACACAGAGTTTGAAATAAAAGTATAGGTGGCACAGGAATATACTATATACCACCACAGTATAAGTTACAGCAACTGTTTCACAGCTCTCTACAACACATAGTAATGAAAACAGCCTTGTTGAAAGGGGGAACATGTAGGAACAGAATGAAAAACACGCTTGGCATTTATGATGGGTGCCTGAAAGTGAGTCTTTGGCTAACTGCATAGAATGATCTAATGTCACATTCCTTTTGTTCTAATTCCAATGTCTTAGATATGAGACACCTTTACTACTTAATCTGGGATATCTCAGTGTTTTCAGCTAATATAAAGCATGATCTTTCATTTGATAGTGACAACGTGCTCAAACAATACTTGTCAACCTCGATTAAGTGTTATAACTATCATTTATGCAAGGCAGCACTTTAGAAAATTACAGTTAATTTGGTCTAATTCTAAAATAGGAAAAGTTCAAACAAGTTTCATGTTCTAAGAATTTTAAATTATATCCTTTGTGGAAGGGGTTTCTCGTGTCACGGCTAATATAGAAATCCTCCACAGAATCCTGTTACAGCATACCCCTTCATCACCCCTTCCTCACCCCTATTTGCCTCTGACGCAAATAGACATATAAACCAGTCAGTGCATTCAAAATGCAGGAAATCAACCATAAGTGGTACTATGTTCAAAACGTTTTAGGACACAATCTGTATAATAAGTACCCTACACATAATGTATGGGCCACGTGTGTGTTATAAAACTATGATTTTTTTGGGTGTATGCATTTCTTACATAGCGTGGACGAAATTCAGAAATTACATTGAGAGCATCCCAAAGTTAGCGAGACATGGGTCAGGGACCATAAATACTGAGGGATATACAGTAGCTGATTGAGGAAGTACTACATTGTGGCAGTAGCTATAATTGTAGGGATATGCCTGATGATGTATATTAAGGTAGAAGAGTCCCAAAATAACAACAAGCGACCACAGAGGCAAGGCCACTTCACATCCCACAGAAGTTGAATGGCAGAACCTGCCCCCTGGTGTTCAGGTCTTGACACTTCATCTCAAGAGCACTGGCCAACCACACACTACACTGCATTCACCAGGCAGAGTCCAACACAAATGGCTTTTCCAGCACTTATTTTCATAGCGTTATTAGCTGTTTCGAGGGTGAAGCCCGAACAAAAATACACAAGTTAAGGACTATAAACTGCTAGGCCTAAAATAGTGGATGAAATGAAAGGTTCACTGTGTACTCGACCAAACCGAATCCATGCTGCTATGTTCATTTTAGGGTAAAGGGCTAAGTGTGTTTAGCCTTAGGGAGGTGTACATTTAGGTCCTATTATGACTGTTGTAATATTAGGTCAAGAGAGGAGCCATACTTCGGCTGCCCTTCCAGTGTTTTTGTTGACTTTATCATAGGACGGGTGGGAAATGTTCAGACAGTAAGTAAAGGTAACAGGCTTGTCAAATACAGACAGTCTGGGGCAGATATATATTGGGGATGTATACCCTATCCTCAATGCCATCTTGCTGAGGCAATGATTCCACTGTGGCGGCACCAAAAACCTGGGGTTATTTTTAGATTTGTTTTAGTATCTGGATATGTGCGTAGAGGGTCATTGAATAATGAAACAGAAAACATACTCGCAATGTGTTTAGTCTTTGATAAATACGAATATTTATCATTGATTATCTATGTCTGAAATGTATATTTTGTCATCTACATCTATAGCACGTGACTAAGTGATATTTCAATATTTTGACTGTCCGTAGTACTGCAGATCACAGGATATAATTAAAAGTGTTGCCCTATTCTCCACATACTGAAGTTTCAAATGAAAACCTACCTGTCATTCAGGGCAGGTGGGGCTCTGTTTTGAGACCCACATTTTTAGCAACAAAAAAATATACACTACCGTTCAAAAGTTTGGGGTCACTTAGAAATGTCCTTGTTTTTGAAAGAAAAGCTAATTTTTTTGTCCGTTAAAATAACATCAAATTGATCAGAAATACAGTGTAGACATTGTTAATGTCGTAAATGACTATTGTAGCTGGAAACAGCTGAATTTATATGGAATATCTACATAGGTGTACAGAGGCCCATTATCAGCAGCCATCACTCCTGTGTTCCAATGGCACGTTGTGTTAGCTAATCCAAGTTCATCATTTTAAAAAGGCTAATTGATTATTAGAAAACCCTTTTGCAATTATGTTAGCACAGCTGAAAACTGTTGTGCTGATTAAATAAGCAATACAACTGGCCTTCCTTAGACTAGTTGAGTATCTGGAGCATCAGCATTTGTGGGTTCGATTACAGGCTCAAAATGGCCAGAAACAAAGCACTTTCTTCTGAAACTCATCAGTCTATTCTTGTTCTGAGAAATGAAGGCTATTCCATGGGAGAAATTGCCAAGATACTGAAGCTCTCGTACAACGCTGTGTTCTACTCCCTTCACAGAACAGAGCAAACTGTCTTTAACCAGAATAGAAAGAGGAGTGGGAGGCTCCGGTGCACAACTGAGCAAGAGTACAAGTACATTAGAGTGTCTAGTTTGAGAAACAAACGCCTCACAAGTCCTCAACTGGCAGCTTCATTAAATAGTACCCGCAAAACACCAGTCTCAACATCAACAGTGAAGAGGTGACTCCAGGATGCTGGCCTTCTAGGCAGAGTTGCAAAGAAACAGCCATATCTTTGTCCAGTGTCTGTGTTCTTTTGCCCATCTTAGTATTTTGTTTTTATTGGCCAGTCTGTGATATGGCTTTTTCTTTGCAACTGCCTAGAAGGCCAGCATCCCGGAGTCGCCTCTTCACTGTTGACGCGGGCACTATTTAATGAAGCTGCCAGTTGAGGACTTGTGAGGCATCTATTTCTCAAACTAGACGCTCTAATGTACTTGTCCCCTTGCTCAGTTGTGCACCGGGGCATCCCACTGCTCTTTGGGGTTTTAGTCTCGGTTTCTGTATAGCACTTTGTGACAAATTGGATTGATTGATTGACAATTAGTTCACTCCAGTGTAATGCCTATTAGTTCACTCCAGTGTATTGTGAATTTCACGCAGCCAGTGTAAAGGATCTACTCTGTACAGGGTTACAGAAAAATTGTCTAAATGTAGACATTTGAACACTTTTGAATGTACAAAATTCACTCTGCTGAGAGTGGATGCATATACACACTGCAAAAGTGTTCAAATGAGCACTACAGCGAGTTAGTTTAACACTTTTAACACAGATTTAGCTGTTTACTCTTATGGTACTATTGACAGAAAACTGACCAAATCTGGAAGAACATTTACCAGATCTGTTCACCACACAAAAGGTAGAGGAAAAACGTTACAGGGAAAACCCATATGAACAAGAGCAATAATTAAAATAAATCTTCAAACCAAACTGAACTATTTTACATTTTGGCGTCTAAACTTGATTATTTTTGCAAGACTAAAATAAGTTCTAATCATGTGTCTAACTATTCGAAGCAAATAGGCATCCTTACAGTATGTGAGATGCCTGCATTGGGCAGATCTGTTAGCTAATTACAGCGCAGCTCTGAGAAGGGAGGTACTTGTGTGGTGGGGGCTATTTCTTATGATGCAAGGGGCAGATATGGTATAAATACTCACATCATTGTACTGGGAGGCAGCAGATTCTCCAAAGTGCTCCTAACCTAAGGATATACAGCAGCAGCAGTAGGAGGACAGTGGTGCTGAAGATTTCTTACCCCTTTTTGGAACTCCAACTCACTCAACTGCATGCCGGTATGTGTGCTCTTCCTCTCTATCCGCTTCATCTCTTGGCGCAGTGAACAATAGGGCCCTTCCGAGGCCTGACTCCTACTCCCACTGGGATGAGCCAGGACTGGGCAGGTGGAAGAGATGTTGGTGCCTTATAAAACCAAGGAGGATAGCCAGAGTTCTAGAAGAACAGGCTGAGATCCAGGAGGCTGAAACTCAGTATTCAAATGAATTTCCTTGCTATCTATATCATTTGTTGTACTTTTTTTTTTGGGGGGGGGGGGGGGTGTAATTCAGTTGTGTGCGCAGTTCAGAGTTCAGTATATGTGTGCAGAGAGAAGAAAGAGTGTTACAGAAATGTCATTGCAGCAAATTCAAAATTAAAGCTAAGCAGTGTTGGATCTTTTCTTGTTTCAGAAAATGGAAGTAAGAGTATTGAGCATCCTCATCCTCCTGGTGGCCTTGACAGCTGTTCATGGTAGTGGTTCATATATAGTGAAGAAGGTAATGAAGGTCTCCCCCCAATACCAGCCCTACTCTGTGAAGAGCCACGGTAAGAACCAACATCCTCGTCTACATTGCCTGGTATGCTACAGGCGATGTCTTTGAAATCGCTGTGATAGTTTCAATGGACAATGTAACAGTTCAACTATAATCAATGATTCATTCTAACATCTTCACACTTTCCCACAAACAGGCAGATATATGTGCACATTTTTCCACTGAACGTGTGATTTCCATCTGAGGATGTACACTTTCAGTTCTTGCACAGGGACACTCAGACATACAGTTGAATTAATGAATGACATTTTATTTTTGTGTCATATTGGCAGTAGACAACCCATCCCTTACAGGATCAATTGACACATAAACACACGTTATAATAATTCACAGCGATAGTAACAGTTGAATCACATTATCTTGCATACCGTCTGAAGTGAGTACGCTGTGTATGCAGTTGTTATCGTTCTCACTCAGGCTAAATAACCCTATTTCTTCAACAGTCATTTTGTTATAATTCTACAACTGAGCGTTTTAATACCTTCACAATATCTGTACTTCAATTGAGTTTAAATGGATTTTTTTTACTGGATTCTCAGTCAATCTCTTGGTGCTGTCATTAGGTTTTAAGAAGTGATTTGAGGATCCCCAGTTAGATCAGTGATTCAGTTGTATAGAACTTAGTGGGGAATATAGATGTGCTGATATTTTAGTATTTTTTAAATATTTAACTTTAAAAAACGACACTTCAGTACAGATGGCTCATTTCAGTCATTTATAAAATGGCAATAAGTTGGACTGTCTATAAATATTTAATTGTTATCTTCTATTGTAATGAATAGCTGATTTTGCCCTACCTAACTGATGGTAACAGTAACGATACTGGATTTTTTTAAAGTCATATACAGTATATAGTTAGCTAATGCATTACTAAGGAAAAAGAGACACATTGTATGATTCTTCTTATGTTTATGTTTCAATTAACTATATATATATATGACTTTTTTTTTAAAGTCAGTATCGGTACTGTTACCATCAGTTAGGTAGGGCAAAGTCAGCTATTCATTACAATAGAAGATCTAGAAGATAACAATGAAATCATTTATAGACAGCTCAACATCATTGGTTTCTTGCTGTAACAAATGAACATTAAATTGTCATCAACTGTATTTTCATATCATATAAAGTAGTGTGTAAAATGGTACATGCCTCTTGTTAATATTATACGACTTTAACACCGTCAATTACAGTTCAATCACCCAGAAATATATAGGTGTGCCTTTCAAAAAGTAGAAACATATGTTTTGATGAATCTAAACTAGGCCTCGACATTTGACCAAGGACATGCCGTTTACACCCTGGGTCATGTGACCACATAAACAATTAATTTAAAAAAAAAAGACTCTTACAATTCATCATTCTGCTTTACAAATGCTTGTTTTCTCCCCATACTACAGTTTCTTAAGACAGAAATGTCTGCTTTTTTTATGGTGAAATGGTGAAATAAGAACAGATTGAACCCTTGAGAAAATTACTTTGAGCTAATAATTCAGCAGGTTTAAATGTCTATGCAGGTTTGACTTGCACTGTTAATGCTATCATACCCAATGCTTTCGAAGTGGCAATTCCTAAAAAAAAATGGATTTCATATTCTAGTTTGCCTTATTAGGCGATTTCCTCCCCCATGCAGGTTTAACATACATGGACAAAAGGGCAATTTCATTGATAAACATTTTGAATAAATGTGCCAAAATCATTGGAATGACCTTGAGGGAGAGTGTACCCCGACATTTTGCAGGTGATTGGGGGCCATGTATAACAAGCATCTCCGAGCAGGAGTGCTGATTCAGGATCAGTTTTGGATCAGATCACAATGAATAAGATTATATGGACAGGGGGGACCTGATCATAAATCAAAACTCCTAATTTGAGACACTTGATACATACAGCCCCATGTTCCCATGTTTCCAGCAAAAGGGGGTGTTAACCAAATGTCAAACTAGAGCGAGGTTAAATTGGGAAACACGACTTACTTCTGTCTAGCTAGCGAACTAACTTGCCTACCCAAAACAAAGATGTAGTACACCATTTTGGTAAATGATCAGGCGGTGAATTGCATTCTGGGAATCCTAGTATAAACAAATAAGGTATCCACCAAATGTACATGACTTTTGAATATGGAAAAAAAAAAAAAAGATCATTGTTCCTCTGACAATTGCTGAGTGTAACACAATACTTTACTTATTTTAATAAGTTCTAATCCTCTTCATTTTTCATGTCCATAAATTAAAATGTCCATCCTCCATCACTCAAACAAGTAGGAGGGCCTGCCCCACCCAATTAGATTGGGCAAATACATTATTATGAAAACAATACTCCTCGTCCACCATCCACCAATGTATTTCTGGCTATGCCCCTGCAGTACAAAGACCAAAAGTGCACCCATTTGTTGCCTGGGGTGGTCTAGCGGTCTAATCGGCTGCCTTTGATCATATGTACTGTGCAGCTGTGAGCATGGGTCCGAATCCGACTCAGTGCTCTAGCACCCTCTCTCCTCCTTTCTTTCATCTCTACACCTCTATATCTACACCCTATCCAATAGAACACAACAAGTAGGATAAGGTGCTCCACTTGTTTGTAAATTAGTGTTATTATTAGTATTATCTTAATATTCTTTTTTACTACATCCTGGCACCTAAATGTGCTCATAGTACCTTGAGGTGCCCACATAGGGTAATGGAAGTCAAAGTATTGTGCTTTTAAAGTGCACTACATTTCTGTCTCCCAATTCTATAAACTTCTGAACAAGTATGTGCACTTATGTATACTTAATGGATTTAAAACGAAAAAAATATGAATATGCTTACACCTTTCCAATGCTTTAAAATATGTATGGAGGAGTGGACAAGTGCACACTTCAGGAGTGGCACACCAATCTCAGCTCCTAGTCTTAAATTAAAATAATAATAATTGGAGAATGATCGACAATAGTAGCTGACTTAATTATAATTCTATAATTAGGTAGAGACAATTGCCAATAACACATTTACTACAAGAGGATCACTTGTCATCTGTTGTATTAATAAGGTGACTTGTTATTTCTCCACAGTGGTGTCAGTGGCAGGAGAGCCCGGTACCCCAGGTGAGCCCGGCCCAGAGGGACCACCTGGCCCACCTGGCCCCGCAGGGGAAAGAGCTGTGGGACAGCCCGGACCAGAGGGCCCTGCCGGACCACCAGGACCTGCTGGCTACTCCGCACCTGGCAAATCTGGCTCTCCGGGTGGTCCTGGTAAGCCTGGTGTTCCTGGTGCAGCTGGCGAGAAAGGAAAGGTGGGGGCAGCTGGACTTCAGGGTCCCAGGGGCATGCCTGGACCTGCTGGAAGCCCCGGACCTGCTGGAATCTCTTCCACCGGCATACCTGGACCTCACGGTCTGCACGGAGCAATGGGACCAAGGGGGGAAACAGGTCTTAAGGGGCATCCAGGTGTGCCTGGTTCGTCAGGAGCTAAAGGGGACAGAGGAGTGGGTATCCCAGGGGCACAAGGTGAGACAGGGGCTGTGGGACCTATGGGACTTGCTGGGCAGCCTGGAGCAGTCGGTGTTGGAAAGCCAGGCAAGCCAGGATTCCCAGGTGAGGCAGGAAAGTCAGGTAGCCCAGGTAGGGATGGGGGTGCTGGTCCCATTGGATTGCCAGGTGCTAAGGGCCACACTGGGGTTCCTGGTGTAGGTCAGCCCGGAAAATCAGGTGATAATGGGGCTCCAGGTATGCCTGGTTCATCTGGTCCTAAAGGTCATCAGGGATCAACTGGAGCAACTGGTGCTCCTGGTATCCCAGGATATGGAAAGCCAGGAGCAAATGGACAGAAAGGTGAAAGGGGAGTTGTAGGAAGCACAGGTACAACAGGTCAGAAGGGTGAGCCAGGAGCACATGGATTCACTGGAGCTACTGGTGCTACTGGGCCCATGGGTCCTGCCAGTCCTCAGGGTGCAAGAGGCTTCCAGGGAGATACTGGGGAAATGGGTCCCAAAGGTGACACAGGTGCAATGGGACCCCAGGGACCAAAGGGATATAAGGGAGATCAGGGAGCACAAGGTTTCCAGGGCAAGCAAGGTTATACTGGGGCAACAGGGCCAACTGGTGCCAGTGGAGCCACTGGAGCTCCAGGTAACAAAGGTGACACTG
This sequence comes from Salvelinus alpinus, assembly GCF_045679555.1. NCBI lineage: Eukaryota > Metazoa > Chordata > Actinopteri > Salmoniformes > Salmonidae > Salvelinus > Salvelinus alpinus. The sequence continues at coordinate 69,582,188 of NC_092094.1, forward strand.
GCCACACAGGTTCAACTGGTGCTTCAGGTGTCCCAGGACCTGCCGGGCCCAAAGGTTTCCCAGGGCGCAATGGTGAGGCAGGTGAGGCTGGAGCTGCCGGTGCCCCAGGTACCAGAGGCCCGGTTGGACCGGCTGGTTCCGCAGGTACACCTGGCCTTAAAGGACACCCAGGTCTCCCTGGCCCAGCTGGACAGGCCGCTAAGGGAATCCTTGGCCCTCAGGGTCCCCCTGGGCTCCCTGGTAATGATGGTCAGGATGGTGGCCAAGGCCCTGCTGGACCTCCCGGCCCACCTGGTCCTCCTGGCGAGGTGTTTTTCGAGAAGAGCATAGGCATGGGTGAGGTCATGGTGCCTACTCTTGTCAAGGCCCCAATGTCTGCTTTCTCTGTTTCCCTGGCTAGTCCTTATCCTCCATCTGGGGAACCCATTAAGTTTGACAATGAGGTGTACAATGCAGAGAATCACTATGACACTACCACTGGGAAGTTCACTTGCCAGGTCCCTGGAGTCTACTACTTCTCATACACCATTCACGTGAATGGGGCTCATGCTCTGGTGGCTCTGTACAAGAACGTCACGCCGGTCATGTTCAGCTATGATGAGTACAACAAGGGCTTCCTGGACCAGATGTCCGGTAGCACTGTCCTTATGCTCGATGTGAATGATACAGTCTACCTTCAGATTCCTGATGATGAGGCCAATGGCATCTTTGCCGCTGAGAACGTCCACTGCTCTTTCTCTGGGTTCCTTATCGCTTCAACGTGATACGGTGTCACCCAATAACCACACAACAAAATCTGCAAGCTATTTATCAAACAAGTTATCTCCCTGTCTTTACCAACCAGGCAGTTCTCTCTTTGAGGAATAGAAGCATCCCGAATTGAAAATACAAGAAGTGGGTGCTAAGAGGAAGGAAATCTAACAAGTTATCGGGGATGGGGAGGCAATCAAAGTTACCAATGATTCACAGTTTTATTTTGTGAGTGGAGGCAACATGTGAAATTGAGGTGTTATGGCTATGTTGTGTCCTGAAAATGTCTTACTGATTACAGCAAGTGATTCTTGTTTTTGTGTATGTCTGTGTTTTTTTACAACCTTTTTTTTGGTGACCAATCAGATATATTAATTACTTTCTGTGCACCATGTTGTACCTGACTTCCTTGTATGTGACTTGAATATTGTGAAATGGCAATGGTCAAATTGACCATAAGAAATAAAACAAGATATAACACACCACAAAATACTGACATATAAATGTAAATTGCTTACCAACAACATTGTTATATCTCCAAAGATTAATGTCATATAAAGCAAAATTACCAAAATAAATGTCTTTAAAAAAAAATTGGGGTGTGATTGGGACTTTCAAACAATGCAAAGGTCATTAAAATGCATACAGAATACTGATGATGTTCTTGTCACAGGCAGTTAGCTAGTTTACATAAAGGGATAGGGCAAGATTATTTTACACGGCATCAGATAGATACCCTTTTTACGTCTCTGCGTGCATTTTGAAGGAAGTTGCTATGACTGGAAGTCTATGGGATCTGCTAACATGCTATAACTTGTGGCAGTGTCGTCTCTCTCTCTCTCTCTTTCAGAAAGCTTCATATTCAGAACACAACTTTAGCTTGGCTTGTGGGGGCGAAGCAAATTGATGAGGAAGTGGGGGTGGGGGTGGGGTGGGGGGGGGGGGGGGGGTTAGGGTTAGGGTGCTGGGAAATTGGATGTAGCAAGGGTTGTGCCTGCATATGACACATTGTGATAGTTTAAGGGAAGTCCAAGATCAAGGCTTAACGTTTTCTGTGCAGCGCACCACATGGTTTACAACTCAAGTTCGATTATGGAAGGAACTAGTTTTAGTTCATCGTTAAACAATTGGTGTTCTTCACAATATCAGATGTCACTATTTGAGACTCTGTAGTAATGCACATTATGCTCGTTATGGGGTGTACATAAAGGACTAAAGACCTTTTTACACATTTTTCGATTTTGTAAGAACAAACGTTCAGAAGATATTTTTAAGCATACTGTATTGTATGTGTGTGTAGCCTCACCCCAACCCCAACCCTACTGACGGACTGACCCTAAAGCCCAGCAATCGCACCCCAGAGCCTTTTTATTACAGGTGGGCAACCAAGGGGTCTACAACTCTGTCCGGGTGTACCCGGATCCCTCTGGCTCATGTGTCAATGCCGTGGAGTCACCCTCCCTAATCCCCCCTCCGGTTTCCACATGGCAGAGATGGAAGTGGATCAACCGACTCCACAACTAGCAAAGAACCTAACCCGGGTTCGCATCTCACCCCTAAACCTAACCCTTACCCGGGTTCGCATCCCACTCCCACCCCCGACCCTAACCCAGGTTCGCATCCCGCTCCCAACCTTAACCTTAACCCTTCCTCCTCATCATCCCATCAACAGAAAATACTCATCCCCTTGGTATCAACATTTTCACTAAGAGTCAGACCCCTACATCAAGCACTAAAATACAACTTCTCCATAGTACAACAGGTTTACCCACCCCTTCATCCTTACAGAATCATTTCAGCATTCAGGAAGAATAAAAATCTCAAAGACTTATACTCAGTCAGGCAAAGTTCAGTAACATACCACCACAACCCCCCCAAACACCATACCACACACTACAGACAGAGAAAATTAATCTCCAATCCCCACAGTGACACCTCTGCCCCGATCACAGAAAGCCTCTCCCTCAGCACCTCCAATGTTATCTATATTATCATCTGTACAATATGCAATAAACCCTATATCGGTCAAACAAAACATACAATAGAAACCCGGTTGAAAAAACATCTGTACAACATCAAACAAGCATAATTACATACAGTACTGGTTAATCACTTTCAAGATCACCCCATCACCAACCGCAGTGTATCGGTTCTGCAGTCGGGTCCTGGGTGGACCGGGAGTCAGCGAGGGGCAGCAGAAAGCAATTGGATCAGAGTTTTAAAAACCATTACACTGGAGGGTTTGAATGAGAAACAGGGATAGGGCGTTGAGGGGTTGGAGGGATTTAACCTTTTTAGTTGTAATACGAAAATGTCAATTTTGAAAGAAAGGTGGTTTGATGGATAATGTGTATGTTTCTCTGTTAATAAATAGTTCTAAAACTGATTGATTTCAGAGCATGCACTTGTTTATTCATGGCTTCGAAAATTCGGCCCTCCGGAGGCCTGGCCTACTGCTTTTAAGACTCTCTCAGTACCATCTTTGTTTTATTTATGATCCTATGCTGCCATCTAGCGACTCTTATACGGCATTTTATTAAGACATTGGAGGGGCACATAGGAACAGGCCTGTGCACCTAGAAAAAACGAAAGTTTATTTTAACCCTACCAAATATAAAACCTAACCCTACATGGACTTAAAATGACATCAGATCGACCTTGTGGATTCCCAAACAAACAAAAACCTAACCCTAACCCCACCCCTATCCTAACCCTAACCTCACTCTTACCCTAACCTCCACCCTAACCCTACCCCCTACATGGACTTAAAATGTACGTATGACCAAGGATGAAGACATCTAAAACCAACTCTACTAAAGTGGGCAACTATAGGGTTCTACAACCTGGGCGGATCTGTGCCCGGACCCCTTGACTACCATTCGGCAAGCGGAGTGCAACCCTCCGCCCCGGTCTCTGCATTAGCTTGAAGGCATCAGATCGACCTTGTGGATTCCTTGACAAACAAAAACCTAAACCCTAAAGCCCTAACCCTAACACACAGAACCCGGTTTCTAACCCTAATCCCAACCCTAACCCCCAGGATCAGGACCAGAATGCCTATAAGGACCACCAGAACACTGGGGCTGACTCCGACCTCCACCCTCAAAACCACCACCACAGACCTCTGGGCCAGCCAACCATATCCCGTTCTCTCCCCTTCCCTAACCAGGGTCTGAATCCACAATCCAATCCCCTTCCGCTACCCTCAGACTTTCCCTCGAACCCCCACTCCCATCTTGGGTACAGGGTCTGAGCCCCAGAGGTTACCTATCATCAGCACCTATTCAGACCCAAACCAACGCATAAACTCAAGACTAAAAAGCGCATTTTTAAATACACAACATGCCTTCAAATTGAAGGTGGTAAACACACCTGAAGTACGGTTCTTGTATGTCAATGAACATTAGCTGGATTAAATATGCACAGTAATAGGTTCACTGTTTTAGATACCCTTCCAGAAGAGGGGGAGACTAACGCTCACACCATAGAACTAAACACAACACCTTCCATCCAACACATAACCAAGACTTATTTTAAACTGGTACAAGCTACACACCACAAACACATTATCCTACATGCACTGGAAACAGACATTTCCAGTGGGAATGATGAAACACGTAAGGAAATTGACAGACTTTATAAAACCATCTTCCCCAAACACATCTACAAAGCAGAACGTGTCAGTAAACACTAACAATTGGATGTTGGCTAACATGCATATCTTGCTTGAACATTATGAGACCATACTGAACACTGTCCCCTACAGGCTTTCCTTTCAACGATATCGCCTTTCAGACAGCGGTTCGTTGGGCTGAACACAGGTACAAACATAGATTGCACGATAGTACATTCCCCACAGTGACAGCCCTCTTACAGGACCAAGTAGCTACAGAGGCTCCTCTTCCCACCTCAGCCATTCTACATCACTTCACTACCGCTACCCCAACTCCGAGAACTGGAGGTTTTCCTCCACGAGCCACTAAGAACCCTAGACCACCTACCCAGATGACAGGACCTTCCAAACAAACTCCAATAGAAGAAATCCCATCACTTATGGCTGTCAGGCTAATCAAACCTGCAGTAGCCAAAACTACACAACAGATTCCCAGATCTGGCCAAATTGGAAGAGCCTCACACTGCCTCCAGACTGAGTAATGAGAAATATGCTTTAGACATTGTGGCCCCCATTTTCCAGCCCGTCAAACAAAACCCTTCCACACACACCACACAGGAGACAGGGATGGGGTAACACCAAACTTGATATTCCCTCACCCCAGTCAAGCAACAACAACTCAGCCCCCAGAAACAATTGCCCAGCCCAGTATAGCACTCCGATCTGACACTCACCCATTCATCACTAACTTTTAATTAATAGAAGAGGACTTCCCACCTCTACAATCTACCGTAGTTGAAAACTCACATATCACAGCCAAACCAAAGACAGTTACGATTGAGGCCCAGGTGATCCATACACCTTGGAGCCAAGTGGCCATTCCAACCACCTCTCCACTCACCGTAGCAATAGGGACAGCACAACCACCCGGTAAACCTAGATCTAATAATGTGGCGGTGTACTCTGACTTGAACATCTCAGGTCCATCTAGCCCAGACACTAACATCTTTACTTCTGTTTCCACAGAGACCCAAACCAACATACCCATAAACCCCACTGAGACGGTGAATAAGGAGAAAGGGGCTAAGGGTGATAAAAATGTGATGATCGGACAGACTAAAGGGAAGTTAAATCCCAGCAATGTCCCGTCTGAACCCTCCCCAACACCTACTTCTCCACACACCAGACCGCCCTTACTACCCACTCCACGTAGTATGTCTCCAAAAAATGGGCTCCCCAAACAACCTATGGTGAGACTGGAACTCAATTTCCCCTCTGAAACATCTCCAATACTTTCTTCTCCACATACTGGAAACCTTGTACCCACCCCACTTATCTTGGGTACTATGAAAAAGATTGGCCAAGAACCAATGGTTAGACTCTCTCCTCTACCTAGATACTCCACCCCAACATCTCCACCATCTCCCAGATTATTGTATCGACCCACCAGACATAATTTGAGCACAAGAAGGACATATGATTGTTATATAACTTCACATAAACCGATCATCATCATAGGAGATTCTAACCTTAGTAGAATTCCACCACACCCTTTCAAAACACATTCAGATAGATAGTTATCCAGGAGCACAATGTCATCACATTACTGGGGTTTTGGCCAAGTCCACCCCAACACCAAGGTGGTTGTGCTGTCCTTGGGGATAAATAACAAAGACCAGGAAAGGAAATCAACACCCATAAGCCAACTACAGATACTCCACAACAAAGCCACAGTCATGTACCCCAATGCCACCATCTACTGGCCAATCAACTTCTCACCCAACCTCACACGTCAACAGAAGGACATGCTGAAACATATCAACACATACATCACTACACATTGCAATGCCCTACTTGAAATACACCACTCAGAATTCATCACTGAAAATCATGACTACATACATTGGACACCAGCTACAGCAGCCAAAATACTGACACATTGGGCAACTCAGCTAAAGTGCTAGAAGAGGGTACGTGCATAGGGCAGCCCCTCCACCAACACACTAATATTCTGAATCTCTCCACAGTATTTGTTCTGTCCTTTTCTGAGACTCGGCTGCTGAGAAGGGACTGACGTTTGTCCCGACACCGACGCGGTCTGACTATGGGGACCTGCAAAGGGACATCCAGAGGTTCCATAGAAACCTCAAGTTATTAGACCATTTTGACTACACTACTGATTTTATTACGCAACCATTCACTGCAAGATCCCAATGGGGACCCCCACTAAAGACATTATCACAACCGATCAGAAAACGTATTAAAACCAACACACAGATTATCAGAGATTTACATAGCTCTACTATTACAACCACACATAACATTACACAAGAAGAAAGACTAGCGATAACCCAGCTAAGACAAAACAGACATATAACAATTAAACCAGCAGACAAAGGCTCCAAGATAGTGATAAATAGCAATATCTCTTGGAAGCCAATCGCCAACTTTCCAATATACAACACTACACACCCATCCCCACTTCCATACAGATGCAGACAGACACGAGTCAGACAGATTTTAGCGTACCTTTATAAAAATACATTTATCTCACATAGACAGAAAGAATATTTAGATGGACCTGATATACCGAGACAGAGATTATTTTACCTCTTACCAAAAATTCACAAAACACCAGAGACGTGGACCGTCCCTTTTCGGGTCCCCATGGGAAGACCCATCGTCTCGGATTGTGGTAGTGAGTCATCTCCAGCAGCCGAATTCATAGATCATTTTCTCAATCCCATCTCACAGAAACGTGCCAGTTACATTAATGGCACATATCACTTCATAGACACACTTCGTAAAATCCCAGTTCCAGCACAGGCATACCTTTTCACCGTAGATATAGACTCTCTTTATACAAACATAGACATCCCCTCAGGGATGGCAGCAGTGGAAGCCGCACTCCGAAGATGTCCAGAAAGACAGAGACCAGAAAATCACATTTTACAGCTACTTGAACTGGGGGTCAGGAATACTTTTAAACTTTACATTTAACAACCAATACTATCTACAGTTTCATGGGACAGCAATGGGCAAAAAGTTCGCTCCAGCATACCAAACATATATATGGCGGACTGGGAGACTACAGCTTTGGGAAAATGCCCACTGCTTTCCTTGTTTTACAAACGCTACCTGGACGATATCTTCGGAGTGTGGCAACACAATCTACAGGACTTCACCACATTCATAGACATCTAGAACAATCACCATCCCACCATTACAGTTAAATATGTCATACGCCCACATAGAATAAACTTCTTAGACACCACCGTTTTCTTTCCGGACACTGAAGCAACCATAGTTGACCTACACACTGAAGTTTACTTCAAAGAAACAGACACACATGCATTACTCCACCGATCCAGTTTCCACCCCAAACATACCTTTAGGGGAATTGTCAAATCACAACTCATCCGATTCTACAGATTATGTACTCAACAGACGGATTTCAATACAGCTACACACACATTATTTGAGGCATTGAGGGGGTACTCAAAGCGGTCACTGAGGTGCATCAAAGTTGACACGCTTGTAAGCATCATCCAAAATCAATTGCTTCTCCCTCCTAACCTTAACCCAGGTGGCACTGTTCCTGACCCTAACCCTAGCCCTAACCTTAACCCACAGAACCTGGTTTCTAACCCTAATCCCAACCCTTACCCTAACCCCCAGGATCAGGACCAGAATGCCTATAAGGACCACCAGAACACTGGGCCTGACTCCGACCTCCACCCTCAATACCACCACCACAGACCTCTGGGCCAGCCACCCATATCCCGTTCTCTCCCCTTCCCTAACCAGGGTCTGAATCCCAATCCAATCCCCTTCCGCTACCCTCAGACTTTCCCTCGAACCCCCACTCCCATCTTGGTTACAGGGTCTGAGCCCCAGAGGTTACCTATCATCAGCACCTATTCAGACACAAACCAACGCATAAACTCAAGACTAAAAAGCGCATTTTTAAATACACAACATGTCTTCCTCCCACTACAACCATTCCAACCCATCTCAGCATACAGGAGGAATCCCAACCTAAAAGGACCTCTTAATCCATGCTACATTTTCGAACAGGCCCTCTCCCATGGAATATCACTACTACAGACAACTGACAAGCATACACAAACCACACGCACACACCTTCTGCCCAATCAAACAACTGATGAACATAAACAGCACCAATATCGTTTATGCAATCACCTGTGCATTATGTCATGAAATCTATGTCGGGGAAACTGGGTTTACAATCTTAGCATGTCTTAAACACATATATACAATCACTAATAATAAATTGTCCACACATCTAGTCACACATTTCCAAACACACCCCATTATACACCTGAACATCACTGGCCTAGAAACTATCTCCACCTGGACTATAGCCCAGAGAAAGGCTGCAGAATCCAAGTGGATAGCCACCCTTAGATTTTCGGCTCCACTTGGACTGAATGGCAAAAAATAAGGGTAGGTCAACTATTCACACATTTTACATTTTCACAAACACAAATCTTTCCATAAACCCAGGATTGGAAATAATAACAGAGGAGATCACAATAGGCCAGTGCAACTCAAGGTGCAACACCTCAATAAACAGAATTTCCCATAAACCTAAACCTAACCCTTACCCAGACTTTAATTCAAAGGGACTCTACTTCTTTTAGTACATTTAGGTTTTATATGGCAGGGAAAGATAATCTTACAAAACAAGAAAGTAAATCCTTAAAATCCTGAAGTAACAATTCCAAAATAGTTATAAAACCAGCAGATAAAGGATCAAAGATTGTTATATTGGATAAAACCCAGTACCTCAGAGGCTAAAAGACAATTGAGTAATTCTAAACATTATAGACCACTGACTCATTCTTTGCAGCAGGAGACCCAGAGACAAATGAGGCAGATTATAGGTGGAACTTTATGAGAGTAATTACATTACAAACAAATGTTTTACCTACAGTGGGGAGAACAAGTATTTGATACACTGCCGATTTTGCAGGTTTTCCTACTTACAAAGCATGTAGAGGTCTGTAATTTTTATCAAAGGTACACTTCAACTGTGAGAGACGGAATCTAAAACAAAAATCCTGAAAATCACATTGTATGATTTTTAAGTAATTAATTTGCATTTTATTGCATGACATAAGTATTTGAAACCTACCAACCAGTAAGAATTCCGGCTCTCACAGACCTGTTAGTTTTTCTTTAAGAATCCCTCCTGTTCTCCACTCATTACCTGTATTAACTGCACCTGTTTGAACTCGTTACCTGTATAAAAGACACCTGTCCACACACTCAATCAAACAGACTCCAACCTCTCCACAATGGCCAAGACCAGAGAGCTGTGTAAGGACATCAGGGATAAAATTGTAGACCTGCACAAGGCTGGGATGGGCTACAGGACAATAGGCAAGCAGCTTGGTGAGAAGGCAACAACTGTTGGCGCAATTATTAGAAAATGGAAGAAGTTCAAGATGACGGTCAATCACCCTCGGTCTGGGGCTCCATGCAAGATCTCACCTCGTGGGGCATCAATGATCATGAGGAAAGTGAGGGATCAGCCCAGAACTACACGGCAGGACCTGGTCAATGACCTGAAGAGAGCTGGGACCACAGTCTCAAAGAAAACAATTAGTAACACACCACGCCGTCATGGATTAAAATCCTGCAGCGCACGCAAGGTCCCCCTGCTCAAGCCAGCGCATGTCCAGGCCCGTCTGAAGTTTGCCAATGACCATCTGGATGATCAAGAGGAGGAATGGGAGAAGGTCATGTGGTCTGATGACACAAAAATAGAGCTTTTTGGTCTAAACTCCACTCGCCGTGTTTGAAGGAAGAAGAAGGATGAGTACAACCCCAAGAACACCATCCCAACCATGAAGCATGGAGGTGGAAACATCATTCTTTGGGGATGCTTTTCTGCAAAGGGGACAGGACGACTGCACCGTATTGAGGGGAGGATGGATGGGGCCATGTATCGCGAGATCTTGGCCAACAACCTCCTTCCCTCAGTAAGAACATTGAAGATGGGTCGTGGCTGGGTCTTCCAGCATGACAACGACCCGAAACACACAGCCAGGGCAACTAAGGAGTGGCTCCGTAAGAAGCATCTCAAGGTCCTGGAGTGGCCTAGCCAGTCTCCAGACCTGAACCCAATAGAAAATCTTTGGAGGGAGCTGAAAGTCCGTATTGCCCAGCGACAGCCCCAAAACCTGAAGGATCTGGAGAAGGTCTGTATGGAGGAGTGGGCCAAAATCCCTGCTGCAGTGTGTGCAAACCTGGTCTAGAACCACAGGAAACGTATGATCTCTGTAATTGCAAACAAAGGTTTCTGTACCAAATATTAAGTTCTGCTTTTCTGATGTATCAAATACTTATGTCATGCAATAAAATGCAAATGAATTACTTAAAAATCATACAATGTGATTTTCTGGATTTTTGTTTTAGATTCCGTCTCTCACAGTTGAAGTGTACCTATGATAAAAATTACAGACCTCTACATGCTTTGTAAGTAGGAAAACCTGCAAAATCGGCAGTGTTTCAAATACTTGTTCTCCCCACTGTATATGCACCATATACCCCACACCCTAGACAATTTTATTTGTTGCCTAAAATCCACAAACCTCCTGAGACTTGGACAATTCCTTCTGAGGTTCCATGTTGTAGGCCGATTGTATCGGACCGTGGTTCGGAGTCATATAGAATAGCGGAGTACTTCGATTATTTCATAAAACCTCTGTCACGGAAACATCAAAGCTTCATTAAAGAAACGGATGAATTTGTGACAAAATTCAAAGAAATTAGTGTGCCTCAAGAAACTGTTTTTTTTTCAATTTATATTGACTCCTTGTATACCAACATTGACACCAACTTGGGTCCTAGAGCAATCAAAAGCACATTCCATAAATATCCAGACCTAGATAGACAAGATGGGGCATTATTACAATTACTGGAACTTAGTCTAACAAGAAATTACTTTGAATTCTACTCTAACGGGTTTCTTTAAATCCATGATACAGCTATGGGAAAGAGGTTTTCCCCGTCATATGCCAATATTTATATGGCGGAATGGGAACAATCAGCCTTCCCCAAATGCATAAAGCTTCCAATCTTGTATTGACGGTATCTAGATTATATACACTGCTCAAAGAAATAAAGGGAACACTTAAACAACACAATGTAACTCCAAGTCAATCACACTTCTGTGAAATCAAACTGTCCACTTAGGAAGCAACACTGATTGACAATAAATTTCACATGCTGTTGTGCAAATGGAATAGACAAAAGGTGGAAATTATAGGCAATTAGCAAGACACCCCCAATAAAGGAGTGGTTCTGCAGGTGGTGACCACAGACCACTTCTCAGTTCCTATGCTTCCTGGCTGATGTTTTGGTCACTTTTGAATGCTGGCGGTGCTCTCACTCTAGTGGTAGCATGAGACGGAGTCTACAACCCACACAAGTGGCTCAGGTAGTGCAGCTCATCCAGGATGGCACATCAATGCGAGCTGTGGCAAGAAGGTTTGCTGTGTCTGTCAGCGTAGTGTCCAGAGCATGGAGGCGCTACCAGGAGACAGGCCAGTACATCAGGAGACGTGGAGGAGGCCGTAGGAGGGCAACAACCCAGCAGCAGGACCGCTACCTCCGCCTTTGAGCAGGAGGAGCACTGCCAGAGCCCTGCAAAATGACCTCCAGCAGGCCACAAATGTGCATGTGTCAGCATATGGTCTCACAAGGGCTCTGAGGATCTCATCTCGGTACCTGATGGCAGTCAGCCTAACTCTAACTCTGTGCTGGTACACTGGATTTAGGGAGAAGCCGGTGCGGACTGGATCACATTTTAGACAAGTAAAATACATTCAGAATATATGGTCGGGTCTAGGGGCTCCAGTATGGAAGGTATTTCAATTGAAGACAACCAACATTGTATATGGAATTGAATGTCTACAATGTGGGAAACTGTATATTGGAGAAACTAGGAACATCTTGGAAGCCAGACTCAAACAACATCTATATCATATAAGTAAACAGTCGGTTAAAACCACATTATACACCCACTTTAGATCTCATCCAGTAGCTCAGTTAAGAATAGCAGGGTTAGAATCGAACCAAGGGTGGTCGTTAAAACACAGACAGATCAAGGAACGATGTTGGATTAAAAAAATGGTGTACTTGTAATCCCACAGGCCTTAATGAAAAGTATTAGAGACCTTAACCTTTCTAACCCTGATCTTAACACTAACCTGAACCATCCTAACCCCAGCTCACCCTAACCCTAAACCTTGACTATAACCTCAATCCTGACCTTAACCTGAACCCTAACCTTCCCCTATAACCGAAGGCCTGATCCTAGATCACCACCCCTATAACCGAAGGCCTGATCCTAGATCACCAACCCTACCCTGAGAGGATTTATGAATCAAGTCCTCAACTGGCAGCTTCATTAAATAGTACCCGCAAAACACCTGTCTCAACGTCAACAGTGAAGAGGCAATTCCAGGATGCTGGCCTTCCAGACCTAACTATTTTCAGGTCTCTCCAGAGATATTAGATCGGGTTCAAGTCCGGGCTCTGGCTGCACCGCTCAATGACATTGCGACTTGTCCGGAAGCCACTCCTGCATTGTCTTGACTGTGTGCTTAGGGTCGTTGTCCTGTTGCAAGGTGAACCTTCGCCCCAGTCTGAGGACCTGAGTGCTCTGGAGCAGGTTTTCATGAAGGATCTCTGTACTTTGCTCCGTTCATTTTTCCCCTTGATCCTGACTAAATCTCCCAGTCCCTGAAAAACATCCCCACAGCATGATGCTGCCACCACCATGCTTCACCGTAGGGATGGTGCCAGGTTTACTCCAGACGTGACGCTTGGCATTCAGGCCAAAGAGTTAAATCTTGGTTTCATCAGACCAGAGAATCTTATTTCTAATGGTCTGAAAGTCCTTAAGGTGCCCTTTTGGCAAACTACAAGCGACCTGTCATGTGCCTTTTACTGAGGAGTGGCTTCCGTCTGGACACTCAAACATAAAGGCCTGATTGGTGGAGCGCTGGAGAGATTCTGGGGGGTGGAGCCTCTCTGGGGGGCGGAAGTGGATCGGGTGGTATGTTCTATATGAGCAGGGAGCTCAGGGGTGTGTGGCGGATGAATCAGAATTAGTTGGGTAACATAGATAATTAAGATGTTTTATTTGCATAATATGTTTATGTGAGATACTTGTCATTAGAATATATCCATTTGGACTATAGCGTTGGCAGTTGCACTTTTCCCTCAGCTGGGGCTCAGTCACTTGGGGCCCAGAGAGGGGAGAGGTCAGGCTTGTCTTTCACATGTCCCTGGTGCTATGCAGAATATCAGAAAGGGAAGAGGACAGAATGGAACATTGTCTTCATATGTGAATGTGTCTTTACCTATTATTAAACCATGTGAAGGGATGACGTGATTAATGGGGAACCAATTACTTGTCTCCACAATGTCTGTGCGCCAGTCACTCCCTCCTTTTCCCAGGTATATGGCAGTGTCTGTAAACATTGTAGGTCCTCTCTGATCTTACACTTATCCTGGGATAGTGTATGACCTAGAGGCTCACTCCCCTCAGTGAGCTTGTCCAGGAGTGATGTCAAAAGGGGGTTTACTTGAGATGTGAGTATCTAGAGTTGACAATTGATATATGCCATTGGATTAGTTGGTGCTTTTGTACTATGAAGTACCAGGAAAGAGATTAGAACCTCGTCTTAGAGACCAAACTGAACGATAATTTATAGCGAATGCTATCTGGCTATGGGATACTCCTCTCTCAAGTAAAAGTCTTTCTTTGTGAACAGTTCCTATTATCTGTGGTTTGTCATGTCGACTAGGGGGGTGGATCTTTGCTATAAAAGATCTCAGTTGCCATTATGGTGGCACTCTCAACGGTTCATTAGATATAGTGAATTGTTGAAAGTCAAATTCTATTGCAAAGCTTAATTATTATTAAAGATGTAGCTTAAGTATAACTTTGACTGGTGTGTGAAGTTTGTCTCTCTCTCGCTCCTCATTTGGTAATACAGAAATTAATCCACCACAGGTGTCATCCTGAATACACACATCCTCCTCAGACAAGGTCCTGGAGTCAGAGAGAGGTCATATTCATCAGGTTAAAAGACAGATGGGTCTAAATGTCTCTGTCCTGTTCTTCAGGTTAAAAGACAGATGGGTCTAAATGTCTGTCCTGTTCATCAGGTTAAAAGACAGATGGGTCTAAATGTCTCTGTCTTGTTCATCAGGTTAAAAGACAGATGGGTCTAAATGTCTGTCCTGTTCATCAGGTTAAAAGACAGATGGGTCTAAATGTCTGTCCTGTTCATCAGGTTAAAAGACAGATGGGTCTAAATGTCTCTTAGTACTGTTCGTATTGTTGCCATCGTCTCTTTAGGAGTTATGAGTTGGCTCACCTTTCCAACGTTGCTTTTTGGGAAGTATTTTGTCAAAGCCTCCTTTGCTTTGTCAAAAGCCCAGTTCTTAATGCACACTATCACCAACTACAGAGCAAAACAAAACAAGGTTCAACGTAATAGTGATGTAAGAATGCACAACACGGCAAAAGACAATTACAACAGAATGAGAAGGGGAAGACATGAAAGGGCAAATAGTTGCGCAGTTCACTATAATGCACAGTGGTTGTTGACCACACTACACAGTATCTTCCCTCTGGAGTCACTCAGACTCCATCTTATAATGTTGGACAGGGCTGACATGAAAATCAGAACAGTGTTTAGGGTTTCAACAGGGGACCATTCAATGATTATACACAGTGTGGACAGATCTCACCAGCTCTCTGATAGACTTCTGTACTCTCTCCAGGTCTTCCTGGGGAACCGGCAACTCCTTGCGGATGCTGTCCAATATGGACATAGCAGACTCCAGTGGACATAGCAGACTCCAGTGGAGTGAGGTCCTCCTGAGAGTCAAACGATAAGTCTGTGGATGGCAAGAGAACAACTGTGTCAGTGATCTCCGACTTGAATTCAAAAGACACAGCTAGCTAGCGATAAGGAACAGCAGACTGTGGCACATGGGGTCATTTCAGGTGTCTCTGATTTAACAGGGAATGAATATTAGTTCATACTGTTACCTAGATAGTGATGTAGCTAGCTAGGAAGTTACTTCATGTTTAACTCAAAACTCACCAAATTTGTCACCATCGTGGTGAGGAACCGTATTACTCAAATCTTCTTGTTCATGGCATCGTTGGCTTCCAACGGCCAAACCAGATGACCTGAAAGAGGTTGTTGTTGGATAATGTGTTAGCTAGCGTCTATTAATGGGGCTAACTGCTTTAGCGCCTGTTGACGATAAGATCCCGGTCAGAAGATCATACCTCATCTGATCTTCTCTCTGCTACTGCAGGACCAGAAGGCTCCTGAACAGCTTCTACCCCCAAGTCATTTATTTTCTCTGCTACTGCAGGACCAGAAGGCTCCTGAACCGCTTCTACCCCCAAGCCACACTGTGCAAGCAGAGTATATGCAACAGTTTGGGCTGCCTGGCTCATTGCGAGCTGTGTGAAGACCATTTCTTCCTAACAAAGACCGTGATTAATTTGCCAGATTTTTACATAATGACATAACATTGAAGGTTGTGCAATGTAACAGCAATATTTAGACTTAGGGTTACCACCCATTCAATACAATACGGAACGGTTCCGTATTTCACTCAAAGAATAAACGGTTTGTTTTCGAAATGACAGTTTCTGGATTTGACCATATTAATGACCAAAGGCTTGTATTTCTGTGTGTTTATTATAATTAAGTATATGATTTGATATTTGATAGAGCAGTCTGACTGGGCGGTGGTAGGCAGCAACACTTTCCTGCGTTTGCCAGCAGCTCTTAGCAATGCTCGAGGCACGGCGCCGTTTATGACTTCAAACCTATCAACTCATGAGATTAGGCTAGCAATACTAAAGTGCCTATAAGAACATCCATTAGTCAAAGGTATATATATGTTAGAGCCGATTTTGACATATTTGTATAAAAGACAGAACATACAGAGCTCCATGTATGTTTGTGTAAATATATAAAATATTAATTATATGATGAAATATTAGGTACCCTTATGATTTATATTTACCTGATTGAGATATATTCATTTGTTGTTAGTGTAACTTAGTTTTTGGCCCCCCCTCTTGCCCATTCATTGTACTGTGGTACGTGTGTTAGGATAATTGCAGGAAGTTGGGCCTTCGGGGGGGTGGGGGGGTCCTTGCTAGATGTGGGAGCGGTATAGTTTTTTGACCATACAGACAAACAAACAGGTCATATTATGTATTTTCCATGTCAAGTAATCTATACTTTAAGTTGATTGGAGAATAAATTTTTTTTGGTTAGATATAAGAAGAATAAACCTTTTTTTCACCATATCCCTGGATCTCATTGAATGTTTTGTCCGTTTGGAAACCTTGAGTGTGGACTGTATGCGTACGAAACAACCCCGCTTCAGTCTAGGGCAGTGGCTATGGTAAAGAGGAAAGGAAGCTACTACAATCAAGTCAAGAAACTCTGAAGGATTACTATCAGAAGGAAATCTCCGGTTCGGACACACGCTGGATATTGTTCTATTTGTCATTGCATTCGGACCATAAGGACAGCTCGCTTGGAAGGACTTGAACTCCTAGAATTCGCCAGCTGTGACTAACCACTGCGAATTAATGATCTGCCCTGTTCAATGCGATCGTTTGATCATGCATATTATGGAAGTGCAAATGTGCTTATAATTGGAATCGTTTGAAAAACGTGGGAATGGAATTCAAAACACAGCGCTGTGAAAACAATTTAGAAGTTCAAGTTTTGGAAACACTGAGATCCTATGCACAATGTAGCCTAATCATATGTCTAATATTTGGCCTAACGTGGAAATGCAATGCATCAACGGAATGCAACTAAAGGCTCTAAAGCTACTGCGTGTTTAAACTTCATTAAAGGAGACAAAGCTTATTAATGGGATGAAATGTGCCAAACTTCCACATGTTCAACTCAAAATGGGTCACTATGTTGAAATGGATGACTGTGTTCTAAAGCATTAAAAGGAGGTCTAAAGGGGCATTGCGTTTAACAATCAAATCAACAACTGTCATTGTAAATTGAGTGAACTAAAAGAGAATGATGGAGGATGAAATCCCAAGTAAGACCCCACTGGATAGGGCAGAGGAGCATTTAAATTCACTCTATGCAGCCCGGAGAGGCAAACTTGGAGTGTGCACACGCAAAATGAATGAAATAAAAGTCCTTGTTGATGGAGGAAACATTGAAACTGTGAATGGGGGTCTTGAACCATTTGATGCTGTTCTCAATGACTAAGAATGCTCATGAATCTGTGCTAGAGCTAGTCACAGAAGAGGAACAGGAAAATGAGAGCATTAACTATTATCAACCAAGAATGAGGACTCATGAACATTTCCTGAAAGAGGTGGAAATATGGAAAAAGGCTGAAGTTGAGCCACAAACGCCCATTGAACCACATGACAGCATTTCCAACGTGTCAAAAAGATCAAGTAAAACAAAGTATTCTAAGACTGCTTCCTCAGTGTCCTCTGCACGCCTAAAAGCTGAAGCAGAACGAGCAGCTCTACTAGCTCGCCAAGCATGCATTGGAACTGGAAAAAGCTCAACTGGAACAACAGAAAGCTCAACTGAATGTTAGGATGGAAAAAATGGCACTGGAAACAGACATAGCAGCAGATAATGCCAGACTGAAGGTCCTGGAGAGTGTTGAGTCAACTTCTCAGTCCCATGCTGTGGCAGCCCACTTACTAAGCCAAGAAGATTGAATGAACACTTATTTTGAGAACCAGAAACCCAAGGTCTATGAGGAACCTGAACCATCACCTGTTGAGTTTGCTGCATTAGGTGCAGTTCCAAAGACCCCACTACAGAGGGTTTTGCAACAACCGACAACAAAGCCATCAAAACGTTTTCAGAAAACAGTCGTAAAGTAAGTTTAGAGGGATTCTCTCGCCGCAATAACCTGAGACTTGTATCAGTCCCAGAGTCAGCGGAAATGCCTCGCGCCACGGATTTCGTTTCTGGGCTGCTGAAGGATGTTCTTGCCTTAGATGAAAAGCCCCTGATTGATCGTGCCCACCGGTCGCTGCGCCCAAAGCCCCGGGATGGGGAGAGGCCCCGTGACATAATTCTTCGAGTGCACTTTTTCCATGAGAAGATGGAGATTCTCCGACGAGCCCGCAATACCACTCTGAGCTTTCAAGGACAGAGCTTCTCCATCTACCAGGACTACTCCCCCACTGTTTCCAGGCAGCGCGCAGCTTTCAGACAGGCCAAACGACTACTTCGGGACCATCCAGGTGTGAAGTACGGACTGCGATTCCCGGCCCGTTTATGGCTATCTCATGATGGTAAAGACTACACATTTGAATCTCCGGATGAGGCTCTCTCTCACATTCAACGTCACATCAAGAAGTCTTGAACTTGCTCATAGTTCAGCAACTGTTGCTTGCGAACTGTGGATAGTAAGTAACCCACCTGTGGTACAATTATGTTTAGCTACAACATGCTAATTTTGTATAGTTGGGGAGTTGGCGTACCCATTCAGGCTTATTTGATGTGATCTAATGTTTTGATCATCTAGTGTGCTTGCCTTACAAGCATTCAGTCATTTTAATTTCATTGTATTGCGGTTTTACTATACTCCTGTGTTTTCTAGGCTGTCTTGCTCACCTATTCAGTTTGTTTACATAGTGTCTCAGTGACTCAAAATATTCTTGGTTATTTGCTTACTGCATCCGTTTGCATTGACCCAGTAAACAGTAAATGCTTCCCGAGGCGACACGTTTTTTGGGGTCTTCACTTAAATTTTAAAAGTTCTGAGCGTCATTTATGCCCAGCAAGCGTTCAACGTTGCGCACACGTAGTTTTTTGGTCTTGGTTGTAAGCTGTCTCAGCATTCAACTAGACAACTATTATAATAATAATAATTATTATTATTTTTGATTGTCTTACTACGATTTCCTTACTTCAAATTAGGTTTTCGGCTGAGAGCCTTTATACATTCTATTTATTTTCTCTCTCAAATGCCTGTTATAAGACTGGGAATATAATTATATACATCTACAAGTGGTGCTTTTGTAATTTCGTCTGCACAAGGGATTCACTTTAATTTTTTTTATTTAACTTCTTATGGCTGCAAGGGGCAGCATTGAGTAACCTGGAAAGAGGTGGCCATTTCAAACGGCCTCCTACTCAATTCTTGCTCGTACAATATGCATATTATCATTACTATTGGATAGAAAACTCTCTAGTTTCTTAAACCGTTTGAATTATTTCTCTAAGTGAACCAGAACTCTTTCTGCAGCCCATTTCCTATCCGGAAGTGAGATTTCCAAAAGCGAGGTCTTTTTTCAAGAGCTATAAAAGGGCATGTCACTTGGGACTATAGAAACACGTCATACACCTTCCCTTGGGTGTCATGCGGAAGTGAGAGCAGAAATGACTTGATTATCTCGTTCTGGGATTGAATACAACCTCTTTGAGTGAGAGGTCCGCCATAATTTTTTTTTTCGAAGGCGCGAAGTTGGACCTGGAATTGCCTCCTGGAAAACCGTCGTTATAGGTGAATATGATCTCCGGCTTCGATTTTATTTGATACATGTCACAATATCATCCTAAAGTATGTTTTTTCAATATAGTTTAATTATATTATTGAAATTTATTCGGGACTTTAGACGTGATGCGTTGGAAGAATTTGTTCAAGAAGGAGAGGTTAGCGCCGCACGGCCAGTGTGCTTGCTAATTCAAGAGGGAAATAGTTTGTTCTGGATCCAAACAAAGACGGTTCTGGACAATGGACCCCTTTACAACATTCTGATGGAAGATCAAAGATAAGGACCCAATTTGGGATGCTATTTCATATATCTGTCGAACTGTGCTATCGCTACCGATTACTTGGAATCAATGCTGTTGTGTGTTAGCTATTGCAGTAAGCTAATATAACGATATATTGTGTTTTCGCTGTAAAACACTTAAAAAATTGGAAATATTGTCTGTATTCACAAGATCTTTGTCTTTCATTTTGCTATACACCATATATTTTTCTGAAATGTTTTATGATGAGTAATTAGGTAGTTGACGTTGGTGTCTGTATTTACTCTGGCTACTCCCGTGCTATTTCTGACTGTAGCTATGATGGTAGCATCAATGTAAAAATGATTTATAGCTCAAATATGCACATTTTTCGAACAAAACATAGATTTATTGTGTAACATGTTATAGGACTGTCATCTGAGGAAGTTGTTTCTAGGTTTGTTTGGTTGGATCTTGGTTAGTTAGGTTGGCTTTGTGCATGCTACCTGTGCTGTGAAAAATGTCTGTCCTCTTTTGTATTTGGTGGTGAACTAACATAAATATACGTGGTGTTTTTGCTGTAAAACATTTTAAAAATCGGACACGTTGGCTGGATTCACAAGATGTTTATCTTTCAAATGCTGTATTGGACTTGTTAATGTGTATAAGTTAAATATTAAAAAAAAATAGATTTTGAATTTCGCGCCCTGCAATTGAGCTGGATGTTGTCATAAGTGTACCGACATCGGGCTTGCAGCCCAAACAGGTTAAAAAATGATTATCTCTTTTTGCTGTTTGATCCACTAACAAAACACGACTTTAAAGAGCGGGACTGTGGGTTTAGGTTTAAGACCGCACTCTCACAGACATACTGTGCGAAGAGAACATGTTCTATTTAGGCTTGTACCTCGTTTGGGGAGGTACTGTCTGGGATGGGGGGAGGGGGTGGGGGGAGGGGTTGAATTGTTCAGTTCTAATGTTGTCATTCTGTCTTTTTTGTTTTTTTTCTGTACTTTTTCCAAACATCTACCACCGTACATTATTACTCTGAGACAAGTTATTCTGGGGTTTTTGGGCGCTCATTGCTTTTCCATTCAATGCTCTAATGACAGGGTTGTATAACGGGAATGCCCAGAGGGGCCGAAACAATGCGATCAAGTACATTTCGTGGAACACCAAAGGGGTTAATAACCCAGTGAAGCGTAAGAGGGTGTTGACACACTTAAAGGGTTTGAATGCAAATGTTGCATTTCTACAAGAGACTCACTTGAGGACTGGTGAGCACTTTAGGATGCGTAGGGACTGGGTTGGTCAAGTGTTCCACTCTAACTTTCATAGTAAATCAAGAGGGGCTGCCATTTTGGTTGATAAAGCCACTCCCTTTGTAGCTTCTGAGGTTATCGCTGATCCTAAGGGACGATACGTCATAGTAACCGGTAAACTGTTTTCTACCCCTCTTGTTTTGGCTAGTGTTTATGCTCCCAATTGGGATGACACAAGTTTAATTTCTTCCTTTTTGTCTGCTATACCCAATTTAGATTCTCATTTGTTGATTTTAGGGGGGTATTTCAACTGCAAAATGTCCCCAGTTCTTGACAAGTCCTCACGAACAACTACAGGCCCATCTAAATGTGCCCTACTTATTCAAGCCTTTCTTCAGAAATATGCCATGTTTGAGGCCTGGCGTTTCCTACATCCTACAGATAGACAGTATTCCTTTTATTCTCATGTTCATCAAACATACTCCCGGATTGATTACTTCTTTTTGGACAAACAACTTCTGCCTAACCTTCGGCAGTATACTTACAAGAGTATTGTTATTTCTGACCATTCACCATTAGTGATTGAACTAGAGTTTCCGCAGCGACCTCCTATGTGTTATCAATGGCGTCTTAACCCCACTTTACTCTCAGATAAGGAGTTTGTCAATTTCATTTCTTCTGAAATCACCTTATTCCTAGAAACTAATTCAACACCAGGTATGTCCTGCTCTACCATATGGGAGTCTCTCAAAGCATACCTACGTGGCCAAATTATTTCTTATACAGCCAACCAAAACAGAGTTCGCTCTCGGCGACTTCGGGACCTGAGCGAATCCATAGCCACATTGGATGAGAAGTATGCCACGGGTCCTTCCTCTGATCTGCATAAAGAGCGCCAACTACTCCAATCTGAATTTGATGAGCTTTCTACCAGGCAAGCTGAACAGTTACTCTTGCGAGCTCGGTACAGAGTGTATGAACAAGGCGACAAGGCCAGTAAACTCCTTGCACATCAGATCCGTAAATCTGAGGCCTCACGTTTAATCCCACAAATAAGGACCCCGTCTGGTGCCACCACAGTTATACATAAAGAGATCAATGATCAATTCAAACAATTTTACTCTGCGCTATACACCTCTGAATCCCCTCAAGACCCTTTGCTGATTGATTCCTTCTTTAATGGCCTGAATATGCCTTCAATTGATACAGACACCCATGACTGTCTAGAAGAAGAATTTACACCTGAGGAGATTGCAACAGCGGTGTCCGCAATGAAAAGTGGTAAATCACCGGGTCCGGATGGTTTTCCAACCGAATTTTACAGGGCGCTTTCTGGTCTGCTTTGCCCATTCTTGTCTCGACTATTTGCAGAGTGCCTTAATACCTCAAAGCTACCGCCTAGTCTTTATCAGGCTTCAATTTCATTACTATTAAAGAAAGTAGTATCCCCTGGAATGTGGATCCTATCGCCCAATCTCGCTTTTAAACTGTGATTACAAAATCCTAGCCAAGCTTTTAGCCATCCGTATGGAAGGCTCGCTGCATCAAGTAATACACTCTGACCAGACTGGCTTTGTGAGAAATAGGCATTTGTTTTTCAATATTAGGCGCCTTATGAATATACTGTACTCCCCTGCGTCGGAGGACCCAGAGGTGGTGGTCTCACTTGATGCAGAAAAAGCGTTTGACCGCGTTGAGTGGGATTACCTAACAGCTACCCTTTATAGATTTGGCTTTGGCCCCAAATTCATTGCGTGGATAAAGATTCTTTATTTTTCCCCCATGGCTTCGGTACGGACTAACAACTTGTCCTCTGACTATTTTCCCTTGCACCGCGGATCCAGACAGGGCTGTCCACTCTCCCCCTTGTTGTTTGCTTTGGCAATCGAACCTCTCGCCATTGCACTACGCTCTAATGATGCCATTCAAGGAATAATCCGGACGGGCTCAGAGCAGAAAGTCTCGCTATATGCGGATGACCTCCTTTTGTTTATCTCTAACCCTGATACCTCATTGCCACGCGCCTTATCTGTTCTTAAAAGGTTTGGATCAATCTCAGGGTACAAGCTGAATCTAGGCAAGAGTGAGCTTTTTCCTGTAAACAAGGCTGCTTTAAAGTGCTCTTTTATAAGTTCTCAGTTTAGGATTGTCCGGGATCAATTCACCTACTTGGGAGTTAAAGTGACAAGGAAATATTCAAATCTGTTTCAGGAAAACTTGGTTGCTCTAGCAGACAGTTTGAAACAATCTTTTACTTTTTGGAATGCGCTACCTCTTTCTCTTATCGGAAGGATTAATGTCATTAAAATGAGTGTGTTGCCCAAATTTCTATATTTATTTCAATGTTTACCCATTTTTATTCCAAAATCTTTTTTTATTTCACTGGATCAAACATTCATGCATTTTATTAGGGATGGCAAGGTACCACGGATTGGTAGAAAACATTTACAGAAGCCTAAGTCATTGGGGGGTTTAGCTCTACCAAATTTTCAGACATACTATTGGGCTGCAAATTTCAGAGCCCTTCTGTACTGGCTGCAGACTGATCCTACTGGCCCTAGACCAATCTGGGTCCAGATGGAGTCTGAATCGTGTAAACCTGCTGCACTTTCTTCTGTGTTGTGCTCATCTCTCCCAGTGTCCCTAGGCAAAAGGTGTGTCAACCCAATTGTAAAGCAGTCTCTTAAAATTTGGAATCAGTTCCGTTTAGCCTTTGGCCTCCGAGGCTTTTCTCTATCAGGCCCAATCAATCAGAACATTTTATTTCCTCCATCTTTGAATGATGGGGCTTTTGGCATCTGGCACTCACTAGGCCTCTCCTCACTAGCCCAATTATTCTTTGATGATACATTTGCCTCTTTTGCTCAGCTACAGGAAAGGTTCAACCTCCCCCAATCCCACTTTTTCCGCTATCTCCAGACTAGGAACTTTGTCAGAGCTAACACACCTGAATTTCCCCATAGGCCTGTGAATACAGCTATAGAGAGCATCCTGGAGCTGAACAAGCTTCCTAGGGGCGCAATTTCAGATGTATATGCAATAATTCAGGACTTACAGAACCCTTCTTTGGTGCCTTTAAAGACTCGATGGGAAAAGGATTTGGGGGAGGAACTTGGGGAAGACACCTGGGAATCTGTGCTGCGCAGGGTGCATTCGTCCTCTTTTAGCACTAGACACAGCCTCATTCAATTCAAGGTGGTTCACCGTATCCACTGGTCTGGGGCCAGACTTGGAAGAATATTCTCTGATTTTGATCCTACCTGTGTCAGATGTAAAATTGAACCAGCCACACTGTTGCATATGTTCTGGGGCTGTCATAAACTGTCAGGTTTCTGGGAATTAATATTTAAATGTTTCTCTGATATATATAACACTGTTATAGATCCCTCTCCCCTTACAGCCCTTTTTGGAGTACTGCCCATAGGTACCCCCCTGTCAAGAATCCAGTCGGACACTGTTGCTTATACAACTCTTTTAGCTAGACGGCTAATACTACAGAACTGGAAGATGGCAGCTCCCCCATCTTATAAATATTGGGTGAGAGATGTGTTGTGCTCTCTGAAACTAGAAAAAATTTAATTAAATTCACGTGGGAACCCCAAACTGTTTAATGAGGCTTGGGCTCCATTCCGGTCTTACTTTAAACAGTCCATCCTCTGATGGCATTCCTATTAAAACCAAAATAAGTCTGTATTTGACCCCCCTGTGACTTAGAGGTTGGATGAGCATTTCTCTGTGTTTTTTTCTGGGGTGGGGGTGGGGGGCATTAAGGTTGATGTTCTTATTGATTGTGACCTGCGGATGCCTTGTTCATCTTGCCCGGGCAGAGACTAAGGTGTGAGCTTGTTTTTCCCAGTTATTTTTATTTTTTAATTCTGTTCACGCCTACATAAAATTATTATTATTCATTTTTTATTTTAAAGCATTGTAAACTTTTTATTTTTGGTCCAGTGGATGGTTGGTCTGTGGCCTTGACTGTCTGTGAGTGGTTGCATTTCTCCACCCCATCCCTTGACTGTTTACAGGAACAATGGTGATGTGTTTGCTCTGTCCCTATACTATAGATTGCCCTTTAACCTTTTGTAGCCTTCTGCCTGGTGTGTTTAACTTGTCTAAAGTATGGTATCTTTAAAGTTATTTTTTTTATATGTATTATTTGTATTTTTTCTAGTTGAGTATATTATTTATATTGCTTTGTCTTGTCTGTGTGTGTGTAAAACTTAATAAACAGAGTTTTCAAAAAAAAAAGAAAACAGTCGTAAAGCACACCCTTCAGCAGCCAACAGCAAGGTCTAGCAATCAACACTGCGGGTATCAGCCATAATACCAGCCATGATAACCTCTCTACTGTCATGCAAATGCAGAATGGAATTGCTGACCTCCTTGTACTACAGCACAAACAGGCCACACTCCCTGTTAGGGAGATACCTATGTTTGACGGTGATCCTCTACACTTTAGGCCATTCATGCGTGCATTTTGAGCATGGTATAGAAGATAAGCAGTCACCAGGATAGGCTCTATTACCTGGAACAGTACACCTCTGGTCAGCCCAAGGATCTGGTCCGTAGTTGTCTACATATGGAAGCCAGAAGAGGCTATGCAGAGGCGAAGAGGTTGTTAAAGGAACACTTTGGCAATGGAATCAAAGTCACCACTACTTACATGGAAAAAGCTTGCAACTGGACAAACATCAAACCGGATGATGGAAAGGAACTGGGTGCACTAAGAGGTTGCTGTAACGCTATGCAAGACCTACAGAACATGGAAGAGCTTAATCTTCCCTCCAACATAAAATTGATCATGTCAAAACTTCCCTACATACTAAGGGAAAAATGGAGGTCTACAACATGTGATATTTTAGAGAGAAGCCACCTGAGAGCCCAGTTCAGTGACCTTGTGAAGTTCATGGAAAAACAGGCCTAAATACTGCAGGATCCATTGTATGGAGATATTCAAGATCCCCTGTCCAACAAAAAGTTTTTAAATAACAAAACTGCAGCTGACTTTAACCTTTCATTGCTACCCATCCCGGATCCAGGAGCATCCTCATCAAAAAAGCTGACTAGCATAGCCTAGCCTAACGCGACAGGAATATCATATAATATAATTTTCATGAAATCACAAGTCCAATACAGCAAATGAAAGATAAACATCTTGTGAATCCAGCCATCATTTCCGATTTTTTAAATGTTTTACAGCGAAAACACTATGTATTTCTATTAGCTAACCACAATAGCCAAAGACTCAACCGCATATTTTCACAATTTTTCTACCGCATAGGTAGCTATCACAAAACCGACCAAATAGAGATATAATTAGTCACTAACCAAGAAACAACTTCGTCAGATGACAGTCTTATAACATGTTATACAATAAATTTATGTTTTGTTCGAAAATGTGCATATTTGAGGTATAAATCATAGTTTTACATTGCAGTTACCATCAAAAATATCACCAAAGCAGCCAGAATAATTACAGAGAGCAACGTGAAATACCTAAATACTCATCATAAAACATTTATGAAAAATACATGGTGTACAGCAAATGAAAGATAAACATCTTGTGAATCCAGCCAATATTTCCAATTTTTTTAAGTGTTTTACAGCGAAAACACAATATAGCATTATATTAGCTAACCACAATAGCCAAACACAATATAGCATTTATTAGCAGCAAAAGGTAGCGATCGCAAAAACCAGCAAAATATATAAAATTAATCACTAACCTTGACCAACTTCATCAGATGACAGTCTTATAACATCAGGTTATACAATACACTTATGTTTTGTTCGAAAATGTGCATATTTAGAGCTGCAAACCGTGGTTATACATTGTGAATATGTAGCATCGATTCACCAAATTGTCCGAAGCTATTTTGGACACTCACCTAATCTGACCAAAGAACTCATCATAAACTTTACTAAAAAATACATGTTGGACAGCAAATGAAAGATACACTAGTTCTTAATGCAACCGCCGTGTTAGATTTTAAAAAATAACTTTACCATAACAAACAGCTTACGTTTTAGCGAGACAGCGCCCACAAAAAGGGAGGATAATAGGACTAAACATTTTCCACAGAAATACGAAATAACATCATAAATTGTTCTTACTTTTGCTGAGCTTCCATCAGAATCTTGTACAAGGAGTCCTAGGTCCAGAATAAATCGTTGTTTGGTTTTAGAATGTCCTTCTCTCCTGTCAAATTCACTCCACAAGGCTAGCCAATGTTGATGACGTTCCCAATTTCTCTCGACACAGAGAACGAAAAACTCCAAAAGTCCCATTAAACGTTGAATAAACTGATGAAACTCGGTTGAAAAAACCTACTTTATGATGTTTTTCTCATATGTATCAAATAAAAACAAAGCCGGAGATATTAGCCGTGTATACCGAACGCTTTTCAGAAGACAATAGGGAGGTGCTTCCCGCGCCTAGGTAGAGAAAGGAAATTCTGGACACGTCATTCCAAGAGCTCTTGTTCGACCTCAGATCAAGCTAGACACCCCATTCCACCTTCCACTGCCTGTTGACATCTAGTGGAAGGCGTATGCAGTGCATGCGTATCCATAAATATAAGGCAATTCAATAGGCAGGCCCTGGAACAGAGCATCGTTTTCAGATTTTTCACTTGTCTGGAAGTTTGCTGCAAAATGAGTTCTGTTTTACTCACAGATATAATTCAAACAGTTTTAGAAACTTGAGTGTTTTCTATCCAATAGTAATAATAATATGCATATTGTACGATCTAGAATAGAGTACGAGGCAGTTTAATTTGGGCACGATTTTTCCCAAAGTGGAAACAGCGCCCCCATATTGCCAAGAAGTTAGTGCTGTCGTTGCTCAAATTGAATGATGACCTTTTCTGCTCCATCTAGGTCATCCACAGACAGACTTTCTTTTCCAAACGTCAGTTTGAACTTGTCAATTTGTTCCTTCAGTGAGTTTGTTAGACTCTGATCTGATCCTGGATCAGTTTGTGTGAGAACTTTCCTTTTCTGGCTTAACTGTAGAAGAAGTCTCTTCAATTTCAGCATCCAGGCAACTGCTTTTTTCAAGCTGTTCCATGTTGAATATTACTCAATCGGTTTGCTGGTCGGACTCTTTTCTTCCACACATGTACTATTTACGATGACGTCTTTTCTCACCTCTGGATCATCCGGAGGGAGGGAGCCAAGCTCCTCGGCAACTTTCGGCCATTGTGTTTCTGTTTTCTCCAGGAATTCTGGTCCTTTGTGCCATCTCTTTGAGTTCAGGAAAGTTTCAACATGTAATCCTCTTGAGGCATCATCGGCTGGGTTGTGTTTGGAGTTCAAATACCTCCACTGTTATGCTTTCGATAGGTCACGGATCATAGCAACCCTATTAGCCACAAAGGTATGGAATCTCTTGGTATCGTTGCAGATGTATTTTAGCACAGACTGGCTGTCTGTCCAGAAAGTTGACTCCGCAAGTTCAATCTGGAGCTCCAACCTTAACATCCTGTCCACTCGCACTGCCAATGTTGCTGCGGCAAGTTCCAGTCTGGGGATCGTCATCTGCTTGAGTGGAGTCACCCTTGATTTCCCCAGTATGAATGCCATGTGGAACTTTTCCATACCATTTGTGAACCTAAGGTAGCTTGACATGCCATAACGTTGTTCACTTGCGTCACCGAAGTGATGCAGCTGTGCGGTCTTGACCTGACCAAAGTTCTCAGGCATCATACCACTGTCAATCTGGAATCTGGACAGCTGGTCCAGCTCTGAGCCATCTCTTCCATGAAATAGTGTTCTTCAGGGGTGACTTCATCCCATCCACACTTTAGTTTGCAGAGCGCTTGAATATCTGCTTTACCTTTAATATGAATGGGGCGAGGAAACCTAATGGATCATAAACAAAGCTGACAGTGGAGAGAATACCTCTTCTTGTAAGGACTCTGTTCTTGACAGTGACTCGGAAGGTAAACGCATAACTTTCAATGTTCCATCGGATTCCAAGTGCTCTTTCAACAGGCAGCTTTTCTCTGTCCAGGTCCAGTTCTTTAATCTGCTTGGCTTTGTGTTCATCAGGGATAGAAGCCAGCACAGCGCGGCTGTTGCTGACCCACTTGGTCAACTTGAACCCACCCTGAGAGCACACATCCCTGAGGTTTTTTGTGAGAGCTATGGCTTGTTCTTCTGTGGCCACTGACTTGAGGCAGTCATCAACATAAGTTGGACTTGACTGTTTGAATCACCTCTTCATCGAACCTCTCACAGTTGTCTTCTGCAGTCTTTCACAGTGCAAAGTGTGCACAACTTGGAGAGGATATAGCACCAAAAAGATGTACCGTCATTCTGTACTCCAATCTTATGTTAGTATCACCGTCCGGCCACTATAGGAATCACAGGAAGTCTAAGTCATCTTCAAGGACACGTACTTGATGGAACATTCCTTCAATGTCTGCAATCATGGCAATGTGCTTTGCCGAAATCTTAACAAGACTCCTATAAGCGTGTTTGCCAGGTCAGGGCCTTGAAGGAGTTCACTGTTGAGAGATGTGCCTTTATAGGATGATGAACAGTCAAACACCACTCGTTTTGTTCCTTTGCGCTTATGGTGAACGCCATGGTGTGGTATGTACCATACCTTGCCTTTCTCTCTGAGGAGCTGTTCTTGTGGTACCTTCTCGGCGTAACCTTTTCTCTTCCATGAAGCCTTTGTACTCTGCAGCGTAACCTTTGTCCTTCTTGAACTTCCTGATAATATTTTAGAGCCCGGACTACATCTTTGTTGCGAAAGGGCAATGATAAGTAGTAGTGGCGGTCTTTGAGGGTTATGGAACTTGATACTATCTCCATAAACTTACAATCCTCAGCTGACATCTCACTTTTCTCTTCATACTCTTTCTCAGGGAAGTCATGGTTGTACTGATTTTACCAGAAGAACCCCCAGGTCGGCCATTGAGATACGATTGGCCATCACCGTAGGACGCCCAGATTCTTCTGCCATGGTACAATTGTTAAGAGGGCCGTTCATCACCCATCCAAAGAGGGTTTTCACTGCATGCGGTCCGTTGCCTTGGCTATTTATGATTTGCCAGGGTTCCATTGCCTTTGGAGCATTTACGCCAATCAGGAGTTTGACGTCAGCATCAATCTCCTTCAACTGAACCTCTTTCAGGTATGGCCACCTTTTGAGATATTTCTGAGTGGGAATGTTCTCGTCACTGGGATCTTGTTCTGAGTGTAGACCTTTGGTAATGCAAGAAATATGTCGCCTTCCACGTTGCCAATCTCTAATCCAGATTTCTCAAAGTTCTAGGTAGGACTCTCCTGCCACATTGTGCGTAGCAGGATTTCAGTCTCACTGCCTTCAGCTTTCAGCTGCCTCATGAGTCTCTCTGTACAAAATGTTGATGAGCTACCAGAATCGATAACCACATAGGTTAACACAGACTTGCTTCCATTTGCCATCTTTACTTGAACTGGCACAATTGCAAGTGCACAATCTGTACCGGCCCCGGTATCTTCACCAGCTTCCAGTGAAACAAGAGCACTGCTACACCACTCATCTGCCTTTTGAGATCTAAATCTCTCTTCCTTCAATGTGCAGGATAGTGGGGGGCTTTCTTTGACAACTCTGACAGGTCATCCGTCTTTTACATTCTTTGCTTAAGTGTCCTCTCATCAAACAGCCAAAACAAAGGCCTTTTGATCTCAGAAACTCAACCTTGGATTCGTGTGGCTGTGCCTTAACCTCTCTTGGGTACATGAGACGTTAGCGTCCCACCTCTTCAACAGCCAGTGAAACTGCTGGGCGCCAAATTCAAATACAGAAATACTCATTATAAAAATTCAGAAAACAAAACATATTTTACATAGGTTTAAAGACTAACTTCTTGTGAATCCAACTACGGTGTCAGATTTTAAAAATGCTTTACGGCGAAAGCATACCTTACGATTATTTGAGAACATAGCCCAGCAGACAAATCATTACAAACAGTAACCAGCCAAGTAGAAGAGTTAAACAAGTCAGAAATAGAGATAAAATTAATCCCTTACCTTTGATGATCTTCATATGGTTGCACTCAGCAGACATTCATTTACTCAATAAATGTTCCTTTTGTTCGATAAAGTCTCTTTATATCCAAAAACCTCAGTTTTGTTTGCGCGTTTTCTTCAGTATTCCACAGGCTCAAACGCAGTCAAAACAGGAAGACAAAATCTAAATTGTATCCGTAAAGTTCATAGAAACATGTCAAACGATGTTTATATTCAATCCTCGGGTTGTTTTTAGTCTAAATAATTGATCATATTTCAACCGGACAATAACGTCGTCAATATAAAAGGTAAACAAGAAAGGCACTCTCTCGGTCTCGCGCAAGAAAAAGCTCTGTGACACTTTAGGGTCTACTCATTCAGACTGGTCTTACTTCCTCATTTTTTAGAGTACAAGCCTGAAACAATTTCTAAAGACTGTTGACATCTAGTGGAAGGCATAGACACTGCAATTTGAGTCCTAAGTCAATGGATACTGTAATGGCATTGAATAGAAAACTACAAAACCAACAAAAAAAACTACTTCCTGAATGGATTTTCCTCGGGTTTTCACCTGCCAAATCAGTTCTGTTATACTCAGACACTATTTTAACACTTTTGGAAACTTTAGAGTGTTTTATATCCAAATATACCAATTATATGTATATCATATCTTCTGGGCCCGAGAAGCAGGCAGTTTAATTTGGGCATGCATTTCATCCAAAATTCGGAATGCTGCCCCTTACCCTAGAGAAGTTAAGAGATGTGTCTTCTGCAGTCGGATGCAGAAGAGATGTGTCTTCTGCAGGCGGATGCAAGCTAGAGCTGGAGAACAGAAGATGGCCGACCTTCCACAAGATCGGGTGTCACCTGATTTGCCGCCTTTCACCCATGTGGGCATAGATTCCTTCGGCCCTATAGAGGTGAAGCGAGGCCGCGTTCATGTGAAGCGGTATGGTGTGATCATTACGTGCCTTGTGAGTCGAGCTGTCCATCTAGAAGTTGTTAGTTATCTGGATACTGATTCCTGCATCAATGCCGCCTGCGCAGGTTCATCTGTCGAAGGGGCCCAGTAACAAGTATCAGAACAGACAATGGCACCAACTTTGTTGGAACACAGAGTGTTAGGAAAAGCTCTGAAAGAGCTGGATCACAACAAGATTCCAAATGAATTACTGAAGGAAGGAGTGACATGGTCATTCAACCCACCCTCTGGAGCCCACCATGGGGGGGTATGGGAGAGGTTGATCCAACTGGTGAAAAATATCCTCTATTCAGTCCTTAACTGACTTGCCTAGTTAAATAAAAGGTAAAAAATATATATATATCTCATCTGCCGCGCTGGTTAGTGTTTAGTCAACCAATCATCTATCCACATTGCATTCCCGCCATGTCAATAACATCATCGCGGCAAACCGAGTGCTATTCATTTAGAATGGTGTTTTTTGTAATTGACTAATTCTAGAGATTTCAAAAATGTGTTTTTTTTGTGTATAACATTAACCAGAAAGAATGAAGAAATTAACGACTAATTCAATTGTATTGTTTTCATTTTAGTAACATATTATATCTTTCATTGTAAATACATGGGTCTTATTAAAACTTCTTATGGCTGCAAGGGGCAGCACTGAGTAACCTGAAAATAGGTGGCCATTTCAAACGGCCTCCTACTCAATTCTTGCTCGTACATATGCATATTATCATTTCTATTGGATAGAAAACACTCTCTAGTTTCTTAAACCGTTTGAATTATTTCTCTAAGTGAACCAGAACTCTTTCTGCAGCCCATTTCCTATCCGGAAGTGAGATTTCCAAATGCGAGGTCTCTTTTCAAGAGCTTGTCTATAAAAGGGCATGTCACTTGGGACCATAGAAACACGTCATACGCCTTCCCCTGGGTGTCATGCGGAAGTGAGAGCAGAAAGGACTTGAATATCTCGTTCAGGGATTGAATACAGCCTCTTGGAGTGAGAGGACCGCCATAATTTTCTTTCTCCAAGGCGCGAAGTTGGACTTTGTATTGCCTCCTGGAAAACTGTCGTTATAGGTGAATATGATCTCCGGCTTCGATTTTATTTGATACATGTCACAATATCATCCTAAAGTATGTTTTTTCAATATAGTTTAATTATATTATTGAAATTTATTCGGGACTTTAGACGTGATGCTTTGGAAGAATTTTTTCAAGAAGGAGAGGTTAGCGCCGCACGGCCAGTGTGCTTGCTAATTCAAGAGGGAAATTGTTTGGATCCAGAACGAACTAAGACGGTACTGGACAATGGACCCCTTTACAACATTCTGATGGAAGATCAACAAAGATAAGGACCCAATTTGGGATGCTATTTAATATATCTGTCGAGCTGTGCTATCGCTACCGATTACTTGGAATCAATGCTGTTGTGTGTTAGCCATTGCAGTAAGCTAATATAACGATATATTGTGTTTTCGCTGTAAAACACTTAAAAAAATCGGAAATATTGTCTGTATTCACAAGATCTTTGTCTTTCATTTTGCTATACACCATATATTTTTCTGAAATGTTTTATGATGAGTAATTAGGTAGTTGACGTTGGTGTCTGTATTTACTCTGGCTACTCCCGTGCTATTTCTGACTGTAGCTATGATGGTAGCATCAATGTAAAACTGATTTATAGCTCAAATATGCACATTTTTCGAACAAAATGTAGATTTATTGTGTAACATGTTATAGGACTGTCATCTGAGGAAGTTGTTTCTAGGTTTGTTTGGTTGGATCTTGGTTAGTTAGGTTGGCTTTGTGCATGCTACCTGTGCTGTGAAAAATGTCTGCCCTCTTTTGTATTTGGTGGTGAACTAACATAAATATACGTGGTGTTTTTGCTGTAAAACATTTTAAAATCGGACACGTTGGCTGGATTAACAAGATGTTTATCTTTCAAATGCTGTATTGGACTTGTTAATGTGTGAAAGTTAAATATTAAAAAAAAAATAGATTTTGAATTTCGCGCCCTGCAATTGAGCTGGATGTTGTCATAAGTGTACCGACGTCGGGACAGCCCGCCTAACAGGTTAATGAAATATAACATTTAACTTTTTAGGGATAGGGGGCAGCATTTTCACTTTGAATGAATAGCGTGCCCAGAGTGAACTGCCTCCTACTCTGTCCCAGATGCTAATATATACATATTATTATTACTATTGGATATAAAACACTCCTGACGTTTCTAAAACTGTTTGAATGATGTCTGTGAGTATAACTGAACTCATATGGCAGGCAAAAACCTGAGAAAAAATCCAAACAGGAAGTGAGAATTCTGAGGCTGGTCGATTTTCAACTCATCGCCTATTGAATTTCCAGTGGGATATGGATCTGTTTGCACTTCCTACGCCTTCCACTAGATGTCAACAGTCTGTAGAACGTTGAATGAAGCTTCTACTGTGGTGTGGGGCCGGATGGGAGCTGTTTGAGTCAGTGGTCTGGCAGAGTGCCAGGTCCTGGTCATGCGCATTCCACATGATATCGACTTGCGTTCCATTACTTCTATAGACACAAAGGAACTCTCCGGTTGGAACGTTATTGAATATTTATGATAACATCCTAAAGTTTGATTCTCTACTTAGTTTGACAAGTTTATTTGACCTCTAATATAACCTTTTGAAGTTCGCCTGGACCTGCGCGAGCGTTTGGATATGTGTACTAAACGTGCAAACGAAAGTAGCTACTTGGACATAAATAATGGACATTATCGAACAAAACAACAATTTATTGTGGAACTAGGATTCCTGGGAGTGCATTCTGATGAAGATCAAAGGTAAAGGATTATTTATGATGTAATTTCGTATATCTGTTGACTCCAACATGGAGGAGAAATTTTATTTCTATCTGAGCGCCGTCTCAGATTATTGCATGGTTTGCTTTTTCCGTAAAGTTTTTTTGAAATCTGACACAGCGGTTGCATTAAGAACAAGTGTATCTTTAATTCTATGTAAAACATGTATCTTTCATCAAAGTTTATGATGAGTATTTCTGTTATTTGATGTGGCTCTCTGCAATTTCTCTGGATATTTTGGAGGCATTTCTGAACATGGCGCCAATGTAAACTGAGATTTTTTTATATAAATATGCACATTATCGAACAACACATACATGTATTGTGTAACATGATGTCCTATGAGTGTCATCTGATGAAGATCATCAAAGGTTAGTGATTCATTTTATCTCTTTCTGCTTTTTGTGACTCCTATCTTTGGCTGGGAAAATGGCTGTGTGTTTTTTGGACTTGGCGGTGATCTAACATAATCATATGTTGTGTTTTCGCTGTAAAGCATTTTTTTAAATCGGACATGATGGGTAGATTAACAAGATGTTTATCTTTCATTTGCTGTATTGGACTTGTTAATGTGTGAAAGTTACATATTAAAAAATAAAAAAATTCCCACGCTGCCTTTTCAGCGGAATGTTGTCAGGGGTTCCGCTAGCGGAACGTGTGTCCTAGAAAGGTTAAATACTTAACTCGCTCATAAATAACTTCAGAGTCACACACGTAAAAAATGTGTATAATAGTTTCCCTTCTTTGTCACAGAAATGGCATCATGTTGTCCTCTAAATCCATGAACTTAGACAAGTTATTGCAAGTGTATATTTTGTGCTAGATTTTAAAGTGAATTTCTTTTACTTTTTTTGACATACAAAATGTATGAGGGAGCAACCAAGCTTTCTTCTTTTAAATTTCAGTAATTATATGCATTCCAGAAGAATTTCCCTCCAGGAGGGATCTTGTTCTTGGAGTTAAAAAGTTATCTTAACTCTGGAATAGGGCCTAGTTTCCTGAATTTCCGCCTGTCTGACATGCCCAAAGTAAACTGCCTGTTACTCAGGCCCAGAAGCTAGGATATACATTTAATTGGTAGCATTGGTTAGAAAACACTTTAATGTCTGTGAGTATAACAGAATTGATATGGCAGGCGAATATACACATTTCTAGCTCCAAGTCTCCTCCAATGCAAAGCTATTGCTCATGTGTATTTCTGTCTCCCAGAATGCAGTACCTATGGCTTCCACTAGATGTCAGTCTTTATACAAGGTTTCAGGCTTTTGAATGATGTTAGACACTTGTATTTTCATGAATGTTTAATATTACGATTTTTTTATTTGAATTGCACACCCTCCAATTTCACCGGATGTTGACGACTTTGGCCCCGCTAGCGGGACACCTAGCCCTAACAGAATGGATTATTACATTTACCCAGTAGGGAGCAACCTTCTAACATACATTGTGCATCTATCGTGACATGTTCTCCAAAGCAAAAATGAGATTTAATAAATTAAGTCCTGAAGGTATTGGTTTGAATATAGATTTACATTCTAACAATTATCGTAGGTTTATGTAACTTCTGACCTTATTTCAGGTACTAAACTTTTGAAACTCAATTCATTGTGATTTTGTTTTACTTTGTTTCTTCAGATAAAATATGTGTGGTGATGTCCTTTTATTTATTTATTTTATAATATACAGTGGGGCAAAAAAGTATTTAGTCAGCCACCAATTGTGCAAGTTCTCCCACTTAAAAAGATGAGAGGCCTGTAATTTTCATCATAGGTACACTTCAACTATGACAGACAAAACGAGAAAAAAAAATCCGGAAAATCACATTGTACGATTTTTTATGAATTTATTTGCAAATTATGGTGGAAAATAAGTATTTGGTCACCTACAAACAAGCAAGATTTCTGGCTCTCACAGACCTGTAACTTCTTCTTTAAGAGGCTCCTCTGTCCTCCACTCGTTACCTGTATTAATGGCACCTGTTTGAACTTGTTATCAGTATAAAAGACACCTGTCCACACACTCCAAACTCCACTATGGCCAAGACCAAAGACCTGTCAAAGGACACCAGAAACAAAATTGTAGACCTGCACCAGGCTGGGAAGACTGAATCTGCAATAGGTAAGCAAAGCAGCTTGGTTTGAAGAAATCAACTGTGGGAGCAATTATTAGGAAATGGAAGACATACAAGACCACTGATAATCTCCCTCGATCTGGGGCTCCACGCAAGATCTCACCCCGTGGGGTCAAAATGATCACAAGAACGGTGAGCAAAAATCCCAGAACCACACGGGGGGACCTAGTGAATGACCTGCAGAGAGCTGGGACCAAAGTAACAAAGCCTACCATCAGTAACACACTACGCCGCCAGGGACTCAAATCCTGCAGTGCCAGACGTGTCCCCCTGCTTAAGCCAGTACATGTCCAGGCCCGTCTGAAGTTTGCTAGAGAGCATTTGGATGATCCCGAAGAAGATTGGGAGAATGTCATATGGTCAGATGAAACCAAAATATAACTTTTTGGTAAAAACTCACCTCGTCGTGTTTGGAGGACAAAGAATGCTGAGTTGCATCCAAAGAACACCATACCTACTGTGAAGCATGGGGGTGGAAACATCATGCTTTGGGGCTGTTTTTCTGCAAAGGGACCAGGAGGACTGATCCGTGTAAAGGAAAGAATGAATGGGGCCATGTATCGTGAGATTTTGAGTGAAAACCTCCTTCCATCAGCAAGGGCATTGAAGATGAAACATGGCTGGGTCTTTCAGCATGACAATGATCCCAAACACACCGCTCGGGCAACGAAGGAGTGGCTTCGTAAGAAGCATTTCAAGGTCCTGGAGTGGCCTAGCCAGTCTCCAGATCTCAACCCCATAGAAAATCTTTGGAGGGAGTTGAAAGTCCGTGTTGCCCAGCAACAGCCCCAAAACATCACTGCTCTAGAGGAGATCTGCATGGAGGAATGGGCCAAAATACCAGCAACAGTGTGTGAAAACCTTGTGAAGACTTACAGAAAACGTTTAACCTCTGTCATTGCCAACAAAGGGTATATAACAAAGTATTGAGATAAACTTTTGTTATTGACCAAATACTTATTTTCCACCATCATTTGCAAATAAATTAATAAAAATCCTACAATGTGATTTTCTGGAATTTTTTTCTCATTTTGTCTGTCATAGTTGAAGTGTACCTATGATGAAAAATACAGCCCTCATCTTTTTAAGTGGGAGAACTTGCACAATTGGTGGCTGACTAAATAATTTTTTGTCCCACTGTATACCATTGATTTAGTGAAGGCAGAGGCAGTTGGTAATGGCTAGAAGGGATCCAGCGTTTGTCCATTTAACGTCAGATTTGATTTATCGTAGCAGGTTAGGAGATTACACTGCTGGTTTGCCATGCGTACTGAATACGGTGCTCGATTTAAAGACACAATCATTTGATTTCTTGCTGTCTGTCATTGATTTTTGAATAATCTGATTTATCTGAATCTAACATGATCTTATCCCATTCAAATTCAATGCATATTGGTTCACATCCACAAGTTTTTGCACAGGGAAATAAATGGAACAGCCAAATAGCAATCATTATTTTAATCCAATCAGGTTTATTATGCAAAACAACACGAGACACATTTAAAAACATCTTTCAATAATCGGTAGTAGGTACCAGGCACACCGGTTTGAGTGTCACGAACTGCAACTCTGTTAGTTAGTCGTGTGTATCAAGAAAGGTCTAACACCCAAAGGACAAAACTGTGGGAAGCATTGGAGTCAACATGGGCCAGCATTCCTGTGGAATGCTTTCGACACATTGTAGAGTCCATGCCCCAAAGAATTGAGGCTGTTCTGAGGGCAAAAGGGGGTGCAACTCAGTACTAGGAAGGTGTCCTTAATGTTTTCTACACTCAGTGTGTCTGCAGAGGTTACAGAAGATTGAAATGCTAAAAGTGTCCCATTTTTCTTCTGACTTCACTCAAATAAATACTACAAGACAAAATGAACAGGATATAATACGTCAAGAATCAGACTGCTGCAATGGATAATTGCCGTTTTAAGGACTCATGACCAATTCTGCTGTTTGTATATACATACAAAATGTTTCCACCATTGTTAACTATGGCCGAAAAGAGCTTCTGGACATCAGAACAGCGATCACTAACCTCGAATTTGGATGAAGATTTCAAGGAGCCGGCGGCGCAGGACATACCACTCACTCTGATCCCAGAGACTCATAAAAGGAAAAGACTGCCTGAGAGGCCGAAGTGCGGTCACCCTGGAGAAAATACTTTGGCAAAAAAATAATCCGCCTCTACCCTCCGTTCTATTAACAAACGTACAATCACTGGAGAACAAACTGGACGAGCTCTGTTAGACTATCCTATCAATCTCTAATGGAGCTCATCCAGTTTATTCTCCAGTGATTGGTAGGATAGTCTATACCCCATAATGCTTTGTCATTATGGGGCATTGTGTGTAGATTGATGAGGGAAAAATGAATCCATAATTAATTTTAGAAGGCTGTAACGTAACAAAATGTGAAAAAAGTCAAGGGGTCTGAAACCTTCCCGAATACACTGTACAGATTCTCTATACCAGGGGTGTCAAACTCATTTTCACCGAGGGCCACATCAGCATAATGGCTGTCCTCAAAGGGCCAGATGTAACTTATAAATGTAATCGAATGTAATGTAAAATAAATGTAACTCCTCCTTAATGTTAAATAACTCATTATTTATTATAACTTATTCAAGTGACAATTACAGTTGCATAGAAAATATATGTTTGCTTGTAGCTCTAACATAAATCCTTTTAAATTTTGTCAGCTTATGAAAACCCACATAACTCCAGGATCAAACTGTCCAAGTGAATAAAGAAAAATAACATAAAACTGAGCTGCAAAGAACATGTATGACACATGTAGCATTTTACAAAAAAAGGCTGCACACAGCCTTGCACCCAACTGATGGTTTGATGACAACAATTTGTCTGCATACACACATAAACCTGCAAACATTAAATAATTACTACTTGACTCAGTTCACAACTATATTGGTCAAGTTTTTCGGTTAGTCTTTGATGAGGAGATGCTGCCAGTCCTTGAACACACCAAGTGGATTCTCTCTTTACTATCGATTGATCATGTTCTGAAAATGATAAACACAAAACAAAATGCAAGCACAATCATTAAATTGCACACAGTTTAACTGTTCTTCTTCTTGGTTGAATTACATTTTATTATATTTTAATTAAGTTTAAAAAAAAATGCTTGCCTGTGTGTTTTCTGACCAGATGTCTGACACCGTTTTCCCGTTACCAGTGTGTCAATGTCTGGTTTTAGGTCCTGTGCTGAGGCAATGCGTAGAACAGCATGGAGGTTGTCATCCGTGAGGCGTGATCTGTGCTGGTTTTTGTTCAGATTCATTATGGAAAAAAACTGTTCGCACAGATAGGTGCTCCCAAACATGGACAGAACACGGGCAGCATGAAGTCGAAGCTGTGGCATCAAACCAGGAGGCAGCAGACGGTAAAAGTCCTGGATTGTAGCATCCTGAAACTTTGCTCTCAGGCCACTGTCGCTTTGAAGCTCAATTAGCTCCATCTGAAGGTGTTGGGGTGCAGTGCAGACATCGGTGGTGAAAGGATTGGCAAAGATGTCAAAGCCAGACTGTTGTGCTCTGAAGTCAGAGAAGCGCCGATCAAACTCAGTCTTTAACCAGCTCAGTTTGGTAGCCAACTGAGCACATGAAAAAGTCTCGGGAAATGAGGCTGA
Source organism: Salvelinus alpinus (assembly GCF_045679555.1). Taxonomy (NCBI): domain Eukaryota; kingdom Metazoa; phylum Chordata; class Actinopteri; order Salmoniformes; family Salmonidae; genus Salvelinus; species Salvelinus alpinus. The sequence continues at coordinate 69,623,216 of NC_092094.1, forward strand.
CATGCTCTGACAAACAGGAAAGTGAACAAGATTGTCCTGTTTCACTTGCCACATCCATAAGTCCAATTTACGCTGGAAAGCCGTGATCGTGTCGGACATCTGCGTGATGACTTGTTTGCGTCCCTGCAGCTTCTGATTCAGCTGGGCGAGATGGTCGGTTATGTCACACAACACAGCAAAGTCACACATCCACTTTGGATCTGATAGTTCAGACATGAGTTTTCCTTTACTCTGCATAAAAAGAGCAATGTCTTTCCTGAGCTCGAAAAATCGCTTGAGGACTTTGCTCCTACTCAGCCACCGCACTTCTGTATGGTACAGCACATCCCCGTGTTCCGAGCCCATCTCCAGCAAAAACTGCTGGAACTGACGGTGATTCAGGCCACGCGCCCGAATGAAGTTCACTGTTTTCATGACTGTGGTCACAATGTCCTCCATCCCCAGCACCTTCCCACACAAAGCTTCTTGATGGATAATGCAATGATACGTTATCAAAGGCGTGTGACAGTTCATTTTTTGCATTTTCTCCTTCATTAGTCCAACCAAGCCCACTTTTCCTCCACACATTGCCGGTGCACCATCTGTAGTTAATCCTACCAAGTTTTCCCACTGCAATGCATTTTTACTTACGGACTTCTCTACCGCATCAAAAATGTTCTGTCCCGTCGTGGTCCCATGCATTGCAGCCACATCCAACAGCTCCTCAGTGATAGAGAGGTCCGACTTTACGCCTCTAATAAAAATTGATAACTGCGCTGTGTCCGTGTTATCTGTGCTTTCATCAACAGCTAATGAAAAAGCTGTGTAGCTGCGTGTCTCCTCGGTCAGCTGTGTTGTAAGATTTTCTGCTAGTTCCTTCACTCGGTCGGCGATGGTGTTTCTTGATAAACTGACATTTTTAAAAGTCTGTAACTGGTCGGGACACACCTGCTCACAGACCTTCAGCATGCACTGCTTCAAAAACGCTCCCTCTGAAAAAGACTTGGAAGCGTGGGCGATTTCTTCAGCCACAATGAAGCTAGCTTTCACCGCGGCCTCGTTTTTGGCTGTGGATTTCATGAACAAACTCTGCTGCGACCGCAGTTTGCCTTTTAATTCTTGGGCAATTTGTTGCTTTTCTTGAAGGCTAGCTTTAGCGTACTTAGCTCCGTGTTTGGTGTCAAAATGTCGACGCAGATTGTACTCTTTGACAACTGACACCGCCTCGTAACACAAAAGACATACCGGTCTTTCTCCTTGAAGCACAAACAAGTATTCGCCTTCCCATCTTTCTTGAAACAGTCTTCCGTCTGCATCAACTTTTCTCTTTCTGGACATTTTGGGATCATTATTTATATCTCAATTCCACTCGTTGGCATGGACACTGCCGTGGCTAGCGTAGTCGAAAGGCATTGTGGGAATGTAGTTTTTGGTCAAAGCACGCTCTTAATTTATTTTTTGGTATTTATTTTTAGACACTCAAAACTTTTAAGCTCTCGCGGGCCACATAAAATGACCTGGCGGGCCACATCTGGCCCGCGGGCCTTGAGTTTGACACATGTGCTCTATACTGTGGAGCTGTCTAAAACACACAGCACCCTGCTACAGATTCTCTATACACGTTTTACTTTCTTAGTGTTAGTTTGCTGGTCTGTGGAGCAAACAAAGACGCACGCACGCACACACACACACAGGAATGCAGGAGAGAGAAGCTATGAACAGCAGCTATGAACAGCAGACATGAACGTGACTGTGGTCTTTGTTCCAAGTAGAACATCGGGCGGATAGACCGACATTTCAAAGTCGCCCATGCACTTACGTCTGGTACTATCGAATGGAGCACGCTATGTGTGACGTAGAAGTCCGTCACTGGCCGCGGGCAGCATTTGGTACTTTAACGCACGTACACATTCATCACTCCTCCCTGCTCCGTTATCAGATAAGTTAACAATGTGGGTCGACACACAAATTAACTTCTCTATCTTAGTACATACATTTCACACTTACGTCAGTAACCGGTTATGGTATAAAGAAAAAACAGACAAGTGTTCATATTTAATATAAGCAATATTTATTATACTTATCAATGTTATGGATGAGCGTGTTGTTTGTTTGTTCTGTTCCTCTCTCTCCTCATCTCTGTAGCTTCCGGGTATGCTGGATAAGGACCCGCGCTAAGGGAATTGGGCTGACTTTGTAGTGCCTGTCCCGAATGGCTCATTATTGTAAATGGGCATATTGAAAGACACTATGTTAGTAGTGATGTCATTTTGTAAATGTTATATTGTGATACTGTTTCATAAAAAAACGTGTTGCAATGTATATACTTTAGCATGTTTAGTTGAATGGAAAATGTAGGTTTGAATAGGTAATTGCTTAATTAATTTGTGTTAATTGTTCTGAGGGGAGGGGCTACCCCTACAAAAGGAGCCTCTCTTTCAGTTCATGGGGAGGCATTTTGGATTGAGCTGTGGATGGGGCAGCATTGTTTTTAGCTGTCCCATAAGGTATACGGTTGATGGTAGTACTATTTTTGTTCCGGAATCACTATGTAAATAAACACACTTGCACAGAAGAACTTTTGCGGCTCTGCCATCCTTTTATTTTGATGGAGGTTAGGTTTTCCAGTTTAGCCTTCTGGCCTACTCTACGTGACACTATGCTAGCGAGCCGGCATTCGACTGACAGACAGCAGCCCGAATCAGGGCAGTACATGCAGCGGAATGATGGTGGTGGAATGCGTCTGGAGCCCAGGGAGAACCCTGGGACTTTGCCAAGGGTTGACAGTGAGCGGAACAACAGCTGGTGGACGAGGATGAGCAGTCGGCGGTGGCGCAGCCAACCAGCCAGAGTGAAAAGCGGTCAGAACCGAGGGAGCAAGGCTGCGTCAGGTGGACTTCAACAGATAGCGAGAGTGGTGAGGTTGACGGTGAGTCTTCCACTATTGAAGATCGGGGGCCTACCCGGAAGCGAGTAGGAAAAAAATATCAGTCTGACCGTAAATGAATGCTTCATTCTGGGTAAAAACCATTCAGTGGAACGTATTGACAATAGTCAATGATTAGGCAACCCTTGTGAACCGGTAGATACAAGAAAAACAGGTTTTAAAGTTGTGTTAATACAGCTTTCATCACATTCCCAATTGGTCAGAAGTTTACATGCACTCAACTAGAATAGGGTTGTAATGTAACAAAGGGTGGTCGTTAACTTCTCTGGGATATGTGGGCGGTAGCGTCCCACTTGGCCAAAAGCCAGAAAAAATGTAGCGCGCCAAATTCAAATATATTACTATAAAAATCAGTCTTTTCATCACACATGAAAGACACCAAATTTAAAGCTACACATGTTGTGAATCCAGCCAACATGTCTAATTTCAAAAAGGATTTACGGGGAAAGCACACCAAACAATTATGTTAGCTCAGTACATAGCCACAGAAAAACACAGCCATTTTCCCAGCAAAAGATAGTAGCACAAAAAGCAGAAAGAGATAAAATGAATCACTAATTTTGATGATCTTCATCAGATGACACTCATAGGACATCATGTTACACAATAAATGTATGTTTTGTTCGATAATGTGCATATTTATATCCACAAATCTCGGTTTACATTGGCGCCATGTTCAGAAATGCCTCCAAAATATCCGGAGAAATTGCTGAGAGCCATGTCAAATAACAGAAATACTCATCATAAACTTTGATGAAAGATACATGTTTTACATAGAATTAAAGATAAACTTATTCTTCATGCAACCGCTGTGTCAGATTTCAAAATAACTTTACGGAAAAAGCACACCATGCAATAATCTGAGACGGCTCTCAAAAATAACAACATTTCTCCGCCATGTTGGTCAACAGATATACGAAATTAAATCAAATATTCCCTTACCTTTGATGATCTTCATCAGAATGCACTCCCAGGAATCCTAGTTCCACAATAAATCGTTGTTTTGTTCGATAATGTCCATTACTTATGTCTAAGTAGCTACTTTTGCTAGCATGTTTAGTGCACATGTCCAAATGCTCGCGCAGATGCAGGCAAACTCGGACAAACTTCAAAAAGTTATATAACAGGTTGAATAAACTGGTCAAACTAAGTAGAGAATCAATCTTCAGGATGTTGTTATCATAACTATCCAATAACGTTCCAATCGGAGAATTCCTTTGTGTCTCTAGAAGTTGTGGAAAGCAAGACGATATCGTTTGGAACGCACGTGACCAGGAACTGGCATTCTGCCAGACCAATGACTGAAACACCTCCCATCCGGCTCAACATCACAGTAGAGGCTTCATTCCACGTTCTACAGACTGTTGACATCTAGTGGAAGGCGTAGGAAGTGCAAACAGATCCATATCTTACAGGGAATTGAATATGCGATTAGTTGAACATCGACCAGCCTCAGAATTCTCACTTCCTGTTTGGGTTTCTCAGGTTTTTGCCTGCCATATGAGTTCTGTTATACTCACAGACATCATTCAAACAGTTTTAGAAACTTCAGAGTGTTTTATATCCAATAGTAATAATAATATGCATATATTAGCATCTGGGACAGAGTAGGAGGCAGTTCACTATGGGCATGCAATTCATCCAAAAGTGAAAATGCTGCCCCCTATCACAAAGAAGTTTTAACACACAGACAGACTAATGAGAGATTGTGGATTCAAAAACGGGGTACTTTTGATCACAGGCCTAAATTAAAATTATTAGAGAACAATAACCTATCTAACCCTAACCCTGACCTTAACACTAACCTTAACCATCCTAACATCTCTAAAGGTTGAAAATGTTGTGCATCCTCTAATTTTAAAGTATTTGAAAGGCTGAGATGAGGTTACCATCTGTTCAATCACCAGGCACATGGCTCAACATTGTCATTGCACTGAGACTGGAATTTGTCATAAAAAGTTAATTAAATGTGAAAATGAATAAAGTTCCAGCAGTACATGAGATGATCAGACTGAACCAACTGCTATCTTGAAATGTTTATAAAGTTAGTAGGCAGCCTGGGCCATTTTCTTTCAAGACCAAAAAGTAGGCCCAGAATGAAGCCTGACCTAAATTTAAGGTGCTTTTGTGTTACAGCGGCCAAACAGTTCAGGCTAGAAACACAATTCAACCACAGGAATGCTTGGGAAGTCCTCCTTATTTACTCGGACCACGTGAAATGAACCCTTAACACCTATTCGGTATTAAGAATTTGTCCCCAACCTAAACATAACCCCTAACCCAGACCAAACCTGTGCCATTCCCAGAAGGAAGATCCCCCGACAGCCTGGTACTGATCAGAGATGCAAGAGACAAAAACATGCAGCTTGTAGTCCTAAATTTAGATTTTGAAAAAGCCTTTGATCGGGTCTCGCACCAGTACCTCAAGGTACTGCAAAAAATGGGCTTCCTGGACAGGTTCTTAGCTTGAGTGGGACTGCTGTACAGGGATATCACCAGCAAAATCCTTGTAAACGGGCATTTGTCAAAAGCAGTGGGAGTACACTGCGGCTTCCGTCAGGGCTGCCCTTTATCTCCTCTTCTGTTTGTGGCCTGTATCAAACCACTGGCACAGGTCTTGCGACGGAACCAACGGATCAGTGGGGTGGGTATCCCGGGGAGTGGAGGGATGTTTTAGACAGACGACGTGAACATTTTATGTACCGACCTTTTATCCGTCGACAGGACCCTGGACAGGACTGACTGGTACGGGCAAGACTGAACAGAGACAAGACAGAGGGCCAATATGTCGGACCGTGGGCAGACCCAGACTTGACCAGACTACCACTGACTGTTAAAACGACGGACATAAGTGTACTGGGAGTAAATTTTGCCCAGGAGGGAGCGGCAACTGGAGTGGGATCCTGGGCACAGTAAGACAGAAACTGGGTTTTTGTGTACTTTGACAGCTGAGTTATGAGGGCAAGGTTTTAATCATTAAAGCTGTGATTTTACCTGTGCTATTATTATTCAGTTCTGTTTTTATTCTGGCTGGGATCTAACCTCAGGACCCTGAGGCTGATCCCGGTCTACCTGCGAGCTGCAGTCTCTTTCTAGCTCCCCACACCCTATGTCCAACTCCAGAAGTTTAGACATTTTAAACTGGAAAAAGAGGCAGTCACGGTTTTAACTAAACACCGCTCTCTTCTCTCTCTTGTGCAGGAGCGGGAACCAGTGTGTCCAGTGCGCGGGCTTACTACAGGCGAGCCCACAATGGTTTGGCGCAATGTGGCCCATCCCGCTCTGCTGTACCAGCAACGGGACCTGTCCTGGATGGCAGCCCACGAGATCCTCCCGGTCAGGGCCGTTATGCACTCCCGGGGCATGGCGAGGGCACCCGACTGCCCCCGACAAGGCTGCGGCCAAGATGAGTCGGTGAGGCACTTGCTCTGGGAGTGCAGAGCCGCAAGGGACCTGTGGAAGGAAGCAGGCCTCCTGATCTCCCCGTGTCTGCCAGCAGGGGAGGATCTAATGGGTGGGCCGAAGGCCTATTCCACCGAAGGCCTTCACCAAGCTCTGGCCCACCCTCACGTGTCTGAAGGATGCACTGTGGTCCTCCCGCAACCTACTGGTAGCGAAACGAGTAGAGACCACCCCCCAGGCAGTGGCCATGGTAGCCACGGTAGACCTGGGGTGGTACAGAAGAGGGCCTCGACCCCAGGCGAAATGTCCCCCACAACACCCAAGGTCCCGGCGGCCACGGCCTGACAGCGCTGCGGCGCCTAGGGGAAGGATCTCCTCTGGGCCCCGAAAGACAGCACTTTAAAAAAAATGTTTTACTTTAACACGTTTTCTTTGTCTTAAAAATATTTTACTTTTGTTAAATCATTTGTACACATTTTAAATGGCTTTTACAGATTGGATGTTTTACAAGAAAAAACACTTTTATTCATGGTTGTTTCTATTGTTTAAAACAAATTTAAATGTAATATTCAAATGCTGTTTTTTTTTGTATAAATGTTGTACAAAAAGGAAATGTCAACTTTTGTTTTTTATAATCTGTTCTTAGTGTAGTTTCTTTGACAGTTGCTGTATTTGATTGGAGAGAAGATCATCGGCCGGAGGAAGCCCGGTTAATTGTGCACATTTTTTTTATTTTTTTTTTATAACCTCTTGGGTAGGGGGCAGTATTTTGACATCCGGATGAAAAGCGTGCCCAAAGTAACCTGCCTGTTACTCATGCCCAGAGGCTAGGATATGCATATAATTGGTAGATTTGGATAGAAAACAGTCTAAAGTTTCTAAAACTATTAAAATGATGTCTGTGAGTATAACGGAACTGATATGGGAGGCGAAACCCCGAGGACACCTTTTCTCACCCCAATTTTTCAATGGCTATCACTTTTATTATAAGGCCAAGTCCTCCCAGATTGCAGTTCCTAGGGCTTCCACTAGATGTCAGTCTTTCGAAAGAATTTCAGGCAGTTTTTTGGAAAAATTTGCCAGAAATTGTCGTTTTTCTCGGTGGCTCCCATTTTGGCTGTAGTGTTTCCAAGCGCGTGGAAGAGAGCCCTTCTTTGGTATTTTTCTTCGGTAAAGACAATAACGATTCTCCGTCTTAATTTTATAGTTTATTTACGTATTAGGGTACCTAAGGTTTGATTATAAACGTTGATTGACTTGTTTGGAAAAGTTTATTAGTAATGTTTGAGATTCATTTTGTATGCATTTTGATGGAGGGAAACTGGGTGGATTATTGACTGAAGCACGCCAGCTAAACAGAGTTTTTATGGATATAAAGGACATTATCGAACAAAAGGACCACTTGTGATATAACTGGGACCTTTTGGAGTGCCAACAGAAGATCATCAAAGCTATTTCTTACTTTTGTGTCGCACCTGCCTGGTTGAAATATGTTTTTCATGTGTTTGTATGCGGGGCGCTGTCCTCAGATAATCGCATGGTTTCTTTCGCCGTAAAGCCTTTGTGAAATCTGACAGAGCGGCTGGATTAACAAGAAGCTAAGCTTTATTTTAATGTATAACACTTGTGATTTAATGAAAGTTAAATATTTATAATATTGTCGTCTGAATTTTGCGCTCTGCAATTTCACCGGATGTTGCGCTCTGCAATTTCACCTTGACGCTACCGTCCCACCTGCCCATAAGAAGTTAAGTGTAATATTGCTGTTCTGTTTCACAATTATTATTTTTTGTCCTGGGTAAGGTGGTGGTCTTGGTGGGAATTGTTTGGTGGGAATTGTTTGCTGCTTTTCGGTATACATATGTTTTGTTTCAATTATTAGTTGAGTTGATTTTCCCCTACCACAGGCCCGCTGGTCCTTTTTATTAATTTATATTTTGTTTTTTACTTGTTCTGTTTTGCTTTTCCCCTCCCCCTGTGTATCCTTTTGTCTTCCCTTATCTCCTCCCACTGTCTTCAGTTTTGTGTTGTCTGCTATCTGAGGTGGCCTGCTAGCCTGGCCTGCGATCTCATCTGATCTCGGAAGCTAAGCAGGGTCAGTGATTGAGGTGGTTGCAGGCAAGTTGGTTTTGGGAATTGTTTGCTGCTTTTCGGTATACATATGTTTTGTTTCAATTATTAGTTGAGTTGATTTTCCCCTAGCAGCTTGTGGTGTTGGGGGAAAGGTCTCTGTCTAACCGGACGGATTACAATGGCTTCTATGACCAACGCGAGGAAACAGAGTGCGGGACATGGAGAAAATAATCCTGGTGCACCACCATCGAGGGAGAAGTTCTATGATAGGGCTTGTACCGTGGCGGTGGATATCACTGGGAATCGTAAACTAACAATGGAATTGCTGCGAGGGATAAAGGAGGCATGCGGAGCGGTGACAGGGCGCAGATTCAAGGGGGATCAGAAGTACAAGATAATGATGTCGCATGTCCATGGGAAGGAGTGACTGAAAATCTAATCGTGTACGGTAATGGCGAGGGTCATTTCATCGGATGAACTGGTTGCGTCCTTCATGAATATATCTGTGTATATTAGCGATGATGCTATTGTTGCTAAATTGGAAGGATGGGGTGTGTCGGCGGTTTCTGATTTAGAGGAGATTATGGCTGGTAACGGAGACCGCGGATGTCACAAAATTCTGCAAGGTCCGGGTCACAGACGTGGTGCACTCGCTACCGTAATCCACAAAGTTCGAGATGTTGGAGTGGCCCGAATACTCCCGTGTGACACACATTTGTATTCAGCCTGGCCATGTAGTCCGGGACTGCCATGATTTTTTTATGTCGGCGATGGAGAATACAAGGGCATTATGCGAGAGTGCTTCGTGAAAACGGGGAGACCTTGCAATGGCTGTGGTGAGAGCGGCATCCACTGCGTGTGTACTGGGCCGACAGATGGTGATGTTATGGAACAACAGGAGGAGGTGGTAGAAGAGTGGCGGAGGAGGGGGATGGGATGGAGAAAAGGAGGCCAGGATGGTGAAGGAGAAGATGGTGATGAATCTACTGTGGCAGATGGGGATGGAATCGGGTCTAGCATGGACGGAGAGTTCTTGGACGGCGTCGTCGAAGATGGAAAGGAGCCGGAGGGTGGAGGAGGAGTGTCGGCCACGGATCTGTCTGAAGGTGCAGGGGGTGCTGATCATGAAGGTTTTATATCTGACACTAGTCCTGAAAGTATGGAGGTGAAGGGTGAATCCTCACACAGGACTCTGTAGGTGATGTGTCCTCGGATGAAGTCCAAAGGATAAGAAAAGAATCGAAGGAAAGGAGGCATATCAAGAAGAAAAAAAAAGACTGGGTCTTGATGATGGAAACAATAAACATCATACTCCTACTCATGGTGAGCGTTATGTCTGTCAATATTAATGAGACTAAGATATGGAAAAGTTAGACCAGACAGTAAGCCTACTTCAGGCTGTTATTTAATGCCTTCAAGAGACACTGGACTAACAGTATGATGGATGGATTTGCTTTATTTTAATAAAGGTAGGGAGAGGACTTGTGGGGCTGCTATTTTAATTAAGCAGGATAGTCTGCAGAATATTAGGGAAGTGCACACGGATGAAGGTAGGCTTTTAAGTGTAACATTTTTTGAATGTTTATGCACCTAATAATGAGATTGACCGAGCCCTGTCACTTGAGCAACATTGTGTGGGTAACTGTATATTGGTTGGGAGATTTTAACGTTCGTTTGACTGAACTGGACATGTCAAGGAGTGCATTATTGTGCTCTGATCCGTCTAGGCTAGTCTTGCTGGGGGTAATGAAGGATCATTGAGTGATGCATGTCGGGGTATGCATCCAGGTAAGAGAGCTTTCTCGAGGAGGCAGTTTTGTTTTAAACAATCCCAGGCAAAGCCGCATTGATTATTGTTTAGCGGCTGTAAATGTGGTGCAATATGTTCACAAGATTATGTATGATTAAAAAAATTTAAGTGATCATGCCTCTCTTGGGTTCCTGCTGGGTCATAGTTTGCCTACTAGAGGGGGTGGTGTATGGTGTTTGAATGCTGAGCTACTAAAAGAGAAATATATTGATATGATTGCCGATTGTATTAAACAGAAATGTTGAGTGATTTTAAATGTGTTAATATTGGATTGTGGTGGCAGGGTCTAAAAGAGAAGATTAGAGGGTTGAGTGTTGAATATTCAAGATGGAGGAATTTTCTTTTAAAGAGGGAGCGTATAGCTCTGAATAAACGACTTGACATTGAGCTGGAAAAAGTTGATACGGTGGAGGGTTATGATGTGGCAGGCTTTATGGAAGCGCAGGCTGCTGTGCATAACTTTGAAAAGAGTGCATGTATGGGCGATCAAGGCTGTAGTGAGGAGGTTTTAGGTTTTATTGATGCTAAATTATCTGATGCTGAACGAAAAATATATGACGGTTAATAAGGAGATACGGGAGGCTATCTTGGCCAGTAATAGGGAAAAAAGTCTGGGATCAGATGGGCTGAAAAGTGAGTTGTATCATCAATTTGTGGATATTTTATCACCTGTATTGTTGGACGTGCAACAGGCACAGGTAGTTCCATAATCATTGTCCACGGGATTGTTAAATATTATAAAACAAATGGAGCAGGGAGAAGCTGGAAAATCTTAGGCCTTTAAGTTTACGGAATACTGAGAAGATTTTGGCAAGGGTTTTCGCTAACCGTGTTAACAAAGTGATGGGGAGTATCATATCTGAGTCAGACGTACAATGTTCCTGGGAGGGATATTATGGATATTACTTGTACAATAAGGGATGTTGTTCGACATATGACTGTTGAGGGAGGTATAGTGCTTAGCCTAGATTTGAACAAGAAAACTAACTTGTGAAGTGTGAAAGTAGGCATGTGAGGGATGTAATGGAGATGAAGCTAAAATGTGTGTAAGTGTTAAGGGTGCACCTAATAAAAAAACAATCAACCAGATCACAAAACAAAATGGTGCTTGCTGAGAGAGAGAGGGAGGCAGGACTGGGCACCAGGACCTTTTATCACCTAGTTGATCCCAAACCCAGGTGCAACTTATCACCTTAACGACCCAATCAGCTCCACCTGTCCCCAATCTGCAAATATAAACACAAACACAGAGAAGGAGGCAGGGAAACCGAGGGGGTGTAACACCCCCTCCCCTATGAAAATCAGGAACTAACAAAGACCTGAAAACAAAACCCACAACCACACAAATATAACTAATCAAAAACCATAACTAATAAACGTTCAGACACAAAATACTATACAAACCATAAAGAGGCCCACCGGATTCCGATGATACCAACCCAACCAAATCCCCTGACCCCATCCAACCTCAGCAACCACGGTACCTGGAAGCAATTTAAAACAATTTTAAGAGAAAGAAATGGAGACCAAGCGACAGGAGAGCAGAAGCTAGAGCAACAGAAAGAACAAAATAAACCCTGTACAGACCACCAACCGAAAATGTTAAAAAAAAACAACGAAGGCGTCCTAAGATCGACTAAATCGGTGCACGGGAAAGGGCATCAGCCACAACATTATCCACACTTTCTACATGACGTACATCCAAATGGAACGCCTGCCGGAACAAACACCAGCGCATAATCCTGTGATTTGGGCAAAGCATGGTGTGCAGGAAAGTAAAGGGGTTGTGGTCAGTGTAAACAACAATAGGGACCACACATATACCTCAAAATGCTGCAACGCCCAGATTTAAGCAAGGGCCTCTTTCTCATCCACTGAATAATTAAACTGATAGCTGTTAAACTTTCGGGGGAAATAACTAACAGGATGTTCAACACCCCCCATCTGCTTGACACAACACGGCACCTGCCACTACATTACTGGCATCCACATATAGGCTGAAGGCAGTTCCAATCATGCGGCAGCCAACACAGGGTCAGAGCTAAGAAGCAGTTTCACATTTTCAAAAGCACTCTGACAGCAGGAAGACCAGATTAAATCAGCCCTCTTCTTTAACAGATCAGTCAGAGGTGCTACAACCGTGGAGAAGTCGAAGCAAAACCCCCGATAATAGCCAACCATACCTAGGAAGCGTTGCAGCTCCTTCTTGGTGGTGGGCGGTGGAAACAGATCGATAGCGGCCACTTTAGCCCGCACCGGGAGAACACGACCTTGCCCGACCACTCTGCCGAGGTAGGTCACTGTTGCCTGGGCACACTCACATTTGGCTAAGTTCAAAGTGGGACAGGCCTCAGCCAAACATTCAAACAGAGTCCGTATCTGCACCAGATAGCGCTCCCAAATGTCACCATAAAACAACCACATCATCTAGATAAACAGCACAGCCTTCAAGGCCAGAGATCACCCTATTCAGAAGACGCTGAAACGTAGCGGGAGCCTTGCGTAGGCCTAAACTCCTGACCGTATAGGAGAAAAGACCTGAAGGAATAATTAAAGCAGATATTTCACGAGCTCTTGATGACAAAGGCACCTGCCAGTAACCCTTCAGCAAGTTTAATTACAAACCGGGCAGCACCAACCTGGTAAACACAATCTTCCATCCGTGGGAGTGGGTAACAGTCCGATTGTGTCACACTAACCTTCCGGTAGTCAGTGCAAAATCTAAGAGAACTATCTGGCTTGCTCACCAAGAGACACGGGGAGGCTCAACTGGAGAATGATGGTACAGCGATATCATTAACCAGCATGTACTTAAAACTTCTTAAGGCTAGGCGTCTCGCTAGAGCACATGTGTCAAACTCAAGGCCCGCGGGCCAGATGTGGCCCGCCAGGTCATTTTATGTGGCCCGCGAGAGCTTAAAAGTTTTGAGTGTCTAAAAATAAATACCAAAAAATAAATTAAGAGCGTGCTTTGACCAAAAACTACATTCCCACAATGCCTTTCGACTACGCTAGCCACGGCAGTGTCCATGCCAACGAGTGGAATTGAGATATAAATAATGATCCCAAAATGTCCAGAAAGAGAAAAGTTGATGCAGACGGAAGACTGTTTCAAGAAAGATGGGAAGGCGAATACTTGTTTGTGCTTCAAGGAGAAAGACCGGTATGTCTTTTGTGTTACGAGGCGGTGTCAGTTGTCAAAGAGTACAATCTGCGTCGACATTTTGACACCAAACACGGAGCTAAGTACGCTAAAGCTAGCCTTCAAGAAAAGCAACAAATTGCCCAAGAATTAAAAGGCAAACTGCGGTCGCAGCAGAGTTTGTTCATGAAATCCACAGCCAAAAACGAGGCCGCGGTGAAAGCTAGCTTCATTGTGGCTGAAGAAATCGCCCACGCTTCCAAGTCTTTTTCAGAGGGAGCGTTTTTGAAGCAGTGCATGCTGAAGGTCTGTGAGCAGGTGTGTCCCGACCAGTTACAGACTTTTAAAAATGTCAGTTTATCAAGAAACACCATCGCCGACCGAGTGAAGGAACTAGCAGAAAATCTTACAACACAGCTGACCGAGGAGACACGCAGCTACACAGCTTTTTCATTAGCTGTTGATGAAAGCACAGATAACACGGACACAGCGCAGTTATCAATTTTTATTAGAGGCGTAAAGTCGGACCTCTCTATCACTGAGGAGCTGTTGGATGTGGCTGCAATGCATGGGACCACGACGGGACAGAACATTTTTGATGCGGTAGAGAAGTCCGTAAGTAAAAATGCATTGCAGTGGGAAAACTTGGTAGGATTAACTACAGATGGTGCACCGGCAATGTGTGGAGGAAAAGTGGGCTTGGTTGGACTAATGAAGGAGAAAATGCAAAAAATGAACTGTCACACGCCTTTGATAACGTATCATTGCATTATCCATCAAGAAGCTTTGTGTGGGAAGGTGCTGGGGATGGAGGACATTGTGACCACAGTCATGAAAACAGTGAACTTCATTCGGGCGCGTGGCCTGAATCACCGTCAGTTCCAGCAGTTTTTGCTGGAGATGGGCTCGGAACACGGGGATGTGCTGTACCATACAGAAGTGCGGTGGCTGAGTAGGAGCAAAGTCCTCAAGCGATTTTTCGAGCTCAGGAAAGACATTGCTCTTTTTATGCAGAGTAAAGGAAAACTCATGTCTGAACTATCAGATCCAAAGTGGATGTGTGACTTTGCTGTGTTGTGTGACATAACCGACCATCTCGCCCAGCTGAATCAGAAGCTGCAGGGACGCAAACAAGTCATCACGCAGATGTCCGACACGATCACGGCTTTCCAGCGTAAATTGGACTTATGGATGTGGCAAGTGAAACAGGACAATCTTGTTCACTTTCCTGTTTGTCAGAGCATGTCAGCCTCATTTCCCGAGACTTTTTCATGTGCTCAGTTGGCTACCAAACTGAGCTGGTTAAAGACTGAGTTTGATCGGCGCTTCTCTGACTTCAGAGCACAACAGTCTGGCTTTGACATCTTTGCCAATCCTTTCACCACCGATGTCTGCACTGCACCCCAACACCTTCAGATGGAGCTAATTGAGCTTCAAAGCGACAGTGGCCTGAGAGCAAAGTTTCAGGATGCTACAATCCAGGACTTTTACCGTCTGCTGCCTCCTGGTTTGATGCCACAGCTTCGACTTCATGCTGCCCGTGTTCTGTCCATGTTTGGGAGCACCTATCTGTGCGAACAGTTTTTTTCCATAATGAATCTGAACAAAAACCAGCACAGATCACGCCTCACGGATGACAACCTCCATGCTGTTCTACGCATTGCCTCAGCACAGGACCTAAAACCAGACATTGACACACTGGTAACGGGAAAACGGTGTCAGACATCTGGTCAGAAAACACACAGGCAAGCATTTTTTTTTAAACTTAATTAAAATATAATAAAATGTAATTCAACCAAGAAGAAGAACAGTTAAACTGTGTGCAATTTAATGATTGTGCTTGCATTTTGTTTTGTGTTTATCATTTTCAGAACATGATCAATCGATAGTAAAGAGAGAATCCACTTGGTGTGTTCAAGGACTGGCAGCATCTCCTCATCAAAGACTAACCGAAAAACTTGACCAATATAGTTGTGAACTGAGTCAAGTAGTAATTATTTAATGTTTGCAGGTTTATGTGTGTATGCAGACAAATTGTTGTCATCAAACCATCAGTTGGGTGCAAGGCTGTGTGCAGCCTTTTTTTGTAAAATGCTACATGTGTCATACATGTTCTTTGCAGCTCAGTTTTATGTTATTTTTCTTTATTCACTTGGACAGTTTGATCCTGGAGTTATGTGGGTTTTCATAAGCTGACAAAATTTAAAAGGATTTATGTTAGAGCTACAAGCAAACATATATTTTCTATGCAACTGTAATTGTCACTTGAATAAGTTATAATAAATAATGAGTTATTTAACATTAAGGAGGAGTTACATTTATTTTACATTACATTCGATTACATTTATAAGTTACATCTGGCCCTTTGAGGACAGCCATTATGCTGATGTGGCCCTCGGTGAAAATGAGTTTGACACCCCTGCGCTAGAGGGACAACTTCCGTTGAAACTGAAGGGCTCACAATTCAAATAAATAATCTTTAAAATTATGGATATTAAACATTTAGGTACATACAAGTGTCTTATATTGGTTGAAAGCTGAAATTGTTGTTAATCTAATCTGTCCAATTTACAGTAGGCTTTACAGCGAAAGCATGCCATGCGATTGTTTGAGGAGGCGCCCCACAACATATTTTTCCACCGTCACAGGTTTCATAAAATCACAAATAGCAATTAAATATTCACTTTTTGAAAATCTTCCTCTGATTTTTCATCCAAAGGGTCCCAGCTATAACATCTAGTGTCGTTTTGTTAGATAAAATCCTTCTTCATATCCCAAAAAAGTTGATTTAGTTGGCGCCATCGATTTGAGTAATCCACTCGTTCAACATGCAGAGAAAGGAATCCGAAAATCTACGCCTAAACTTTGTTTCAACATGTCAAAATATGTTTCTATTTATTCCTCAAGTACCCCAAAATGTAATTAAACTAAGATTTCATACGGAAAGAAGTATGTTCAATAGGAAAGCAATATTAGCAGGTACGCGTCCTCTTCATCTCACATGCAAACAATGATTTCCAAACTGATGTCGTTGAACTAAAACGTATTTATTACTCGTTATTCGAGTTACAAGCCTGAAGCCTTGAACAAAGACTGTTGACACCTAGTGGAAGCCATAGGAATTGCAATGTGGGAGCTGGAATTGGATATTCCCCTATGCTTTCCATTGTAAGAGCATGGGCTCTCAAAAAAACCCAATTCAGGTTGGTTTTTCTTTGGATTTTCTCCTACCATATCTATGTGTGAGCAAAACAAGACTGAAAATCAGTGATCAAATCAGTTAACTCTGCTTGGCAATCAGACAGGTGACCCAACAAACTCTCCAAGTTTGCAAGGGACTCAGAATTCAACCTACCCTGCAAAATACCACCATCAGGGCCCGGCACCCCCTGTTCATCACACTGCATATGAAGGTGAAGTGGCTGACCTCAGATCAACGGATTCCACCAAAAGAACAGGACTAACCACGTCAGTTTTAGCACATAGTTTTGATTTAGCAAATTCAGAAGACAAACGAGCATAATAGGGCTTTAACAAATTGACATGGCAGAGCTGATTCGCCTTTCTGGCTCAGGGGTCGCAATCAGATAGTTCAGATCGTACAATTGGCGAACCACAGTGTATGGGCCGCTGAATTTGGCCTGAAAAGGAGAATCAACAATGGGCAGCAGGGCCAGAACCTGGTCCCCTGGACTAAATTGTCGCGGCTCAGCTCACCGGGCAAACAACCTTTTCATCCTCACCTGAGAGGAAGCTAGTTTTTCTTTAGCCATTTCACAAGCTACATACAACCGGTGTCAGAAACACTAACATATGACAACAAATTTGGGGGAGGCTCAACCACCTTCCAGTCCTCCTTTTATACAACAAGAGGACCATGCACAATATGACCAAAAACAAGGTAATTAGGACTGAAACCAGTGCTCTCGTGATACTTCTTTAACAGCGAGTAGCAACCAGCGTAATCCCTCTTCCCAGTCACGTTTTATTTCAGTGCAGTATGCACGTAACAAACAGTAACTTTGAAGTCTGATAAGCACTGGCCTGATTATGTTTTAAACACAATTGTCACAAGACTTGTAAAAATATGTGCGAAGTGAAGTTGGAGCCCTGATGGCTCTGAATCAACTGAGGTATTCCAAAATGTAGATGAACGGTGACAAAGCCTTCACAACAGATTTAGTGGTAATGTTGCGAAGTGGATAGGCTGCAGAATCTCGTAGCCTGACACATCACAGTTAACTTCTACTTGCACACCATCCCGGATCCGGGAGCACCCCCCACAGTAAAAAAGCTGACTAGCATAGCCTAGCATAGCGTCACAAGTAAATACTAGCATCTAAATATCATTAAATCACAAGTCCAAGACACCAGTTGAAAGATACACATCTTGTGAATCCAGCCATCATTTCTGATTTTTAAAATGTTTTACAGGGAAGACACAATATGTAAATCTATTAGCTAACCACGATAGCAAAAGACAACTTTTTTTTCCACCATTGTTTTCCTGCATAGGTAGCTATCACAATTTCGACCAAATAAAGATATATATATAGCCACTAACCAAGAAACAACTTCATCAGATGACAGTCTGATAACATATTTATTGTATAGCATATGTTTTTCTAAAAAAACGTGCATATTTCAGGTATAAATCACAGTTCTACATTGCAGCTGCAATCTGAAATAGTGCCGAAGCAGCCAGAATAATTACAGAGACCAACGTCAAATAACGAAATACTCATCATAAAACATTTCTGAAAAATACACAGCGTACAGCAAATGAAAGACCAACATCTTGTGAATCCAGACAATATTTCAGATTTTTTAAGTGTTTTACAGCGAAAACACAATTTAGCATTATATTAGCTTACCACAATAGCCGGAAACACAAGCCGTTTACCAGTAGCAAAGGTTAGCGATCGTAACAATCCAGCAAAAGATATATAATTTTTGACTAACCTTGATATACTTCATCAGATGACAGTCCTGTAACATCATATTACACAATGCATATAGGTTTTGTTCGAAAATGTGCATATTTAGCAGCACAAATCGTGGTTATACAATGTGATTAGTAGCAACATTTCAGGCAATCTGGTCGGCGCCATCTTGGAGAGGCACCTAATCTAATCGATAACTAATCGTAAACTTGACTAAAAAATACAGGTTGGACAGCAAATGAAAGACACATTAGTTCTTAATGCAACCGCTGTGTTAGATTTTTTAAATTAACGTTACTCGACATTCAGCGTGCGTTACAGCGAGACCATGCCTAAATCAATGGCGGACTAATAATTTGACATCTTTCCACAGATATACGAATTAACATCATAAATAGCTCTTACTTTTGGATGATCTTCCATCAGAATCTTGGGCAAGTGGTCCTTTGTCCAGAACAATCGTCTTTTGGTTGAAAGATGTCCTCTACTCCTGTAGAAATTAGCTGCTAACGCCGATGTACCGGAGAGGTGCCCAACTCGTGATAACGCCTGACAAAGAAACTCCAGAAAATCGCAATAAACTGCTATAAACTGCTATAAGTCGGTTTAAATTAACTACCTTATGAAGTTTTTAAGACAAAATTTTTTTTTAATCAGAGCCGGAGATATAGAACTGCTAAACCGAAAGCTTTCCAGGACGCCATGCTTGGTGTCCCTCCTGCGTCAGGCGCCTCGTCGAAAAGGTCGGTACTTCCGTTCCAAGAGGTTTTATACTCCCCCAGATGGTGCTATCCGCTCCATTCAAAGTCTCACCGCTTACTGACATCTAGCGGAAAGCGTATGCAGTGCATGTAGCCCCATAGCTTATAAGGGAATTTATAAACCGACCCTGGAACAGAGACCTCAATTTCAGAAATCTCACTTCTTGACAGGAAGTGTGCTGTAGAATGAGTTCTGTTTCACTCAGAGAAATAATTAAAACGGTTTTAGAAACTAGAGAGTGTTTTCTATCCAATAGTAATAATAATATGCATATTGTACGAGCAAGAATTGAGTACGAGGCAGTTTAATCTGGGAACGAAAAATCTTCAAAGTGTAAACAGCACCCCCTATTGAGAAAAGGTTTTAACATGTAGGTGCTACACGAGGATGCAAGCGGAAATGTCTTTAACTTCTACTTCATCACCATCCTGGATCTGGGAGCATCCTCATCAGTAAAAAGCTGACTAGCATAGCATAGCCTAGCATAGCGCCACAAGTAAATACTAGCATATAAATATCATGAAATCACAAGTCCAATACAGCAAATGAAAGATACACATCTTGTGAATCCAGCCATCATTTCCGATTTTTAAAATGTTTTACAGCGAAAACACTATGTATTTCTATTAGCTAACCACAATAGCAAAAGACTCAACCGCATATTTTCACCATTTTTTTACCGCATAGGTAGCTATCACAAAACCGACCAAATAGAGATATAATTAGTCACTAACCAAGAAACAACTTCATCAGATGACAGTCTTATAACATGTTATACAATAAATCTATGTTTTGTTCGAAAATGTGCATATTTGAGGTATAAATCATAGTTTTACATTGCAGCTACAATCACCAATAGCACCGAAGCAGCAAGAATAATTACAGAGAGCAACGTGAAATACCTAAATACTCATCATAAAACATTTATGAAAAATACATGGTGTACAGCAAATGAAAGATAAACATCTTGTGAATCCAGCCAATATTTCAGATTTTAAGTCTTTTACAGCGAAAACACAATATAGCATTATATTAGCTTACCACAATAGCCAAACACACAACCGCATTCATTCACCGCAAAGGTAGCGATCGCAAAAAAACAGCAAAAGATATAAAATTATTCACTAACCTTGACCAACTTCATCAGATGACAGTCCTATAACATCAGGTTATACAATACACTTATGTTTTGTTCGAAAATGTGCATATTTTGAGCTGAAAACCGTGGTTATACATTGTGAAAATGTAGCAACTTTTTCCCAGAATCTCCGGATATATTTCTGACACTCACCTAATCTGACCAAATAACTCATCATAAACTTTACTAAAAAATACATGTTGGACAGCAAATGAAAGATACACTAGTTCTTAATGCAATCGCCGTGTTAGATTTTTAAAAATAACTTTACCATAACAAACAGCTTACGTTATAGCGAGACAGCGCCCGCAATAAGGGCGGAAAATAGAACTAAACATTTTCCACAGAAATACGAAATAACATCATAAATGGTTCCTACTTTTGCTGAGCTTCCATCAGAATCTTGTACAAGGAGTCCTTGGTCCAGAATAATCGTTGTTTGGTTTGAGAATGTCCTCTTCTCCTGTCGAATTAGCAACCATAGCTAGCCATGTGGCGCAAACGTGCCCAACTTCACCTGACGCAAAGAAAAGGAAATTCCAAAACTCGCAATAAACGTTCAATAAACTGATACAACTCGGTTGAAAAAAACTACTTTATGATGTTTTTATCACATCTATCAAATAAAATCAGAGCCGGAGATATCTACCGTGTATACCGAAAGCTTTTCAGAAGGCAATCTGGGGTTCCTTCTCGCGCCTTCGAAGACAATGAAATTTCCAGACACGTCATTCCAAAAGCTCTTGTTCGACCTCAGATCAAGCTAGACACCCCATTCCACCTCCCACTGCCTGTTGACATCTAGTGGAAGGCATATGAAGTGCATGTATATCCATAGATTTCAGGCAAATTAATAGGAAGGCCTTGGAACAGAGCCTCGATTTCAGATTTTTCACTTCCTGTCGGGAAGTTTGCTGCAAAATGAATTCTGTTTTACTCACAGATATAATTCAAACGGTTTTAGAAACTTGAGAGTGTTTTCTATCCAATAGTAATAATAATATGCATATTGTACGAGCTAGAATAGAGTACGAGGCAGTTTAATTTGGGCACGATTTTTTACAAAGTGAAAACAGCGCCCCCCTATTGAGAAAAGGTTAAACGAGGCCAATCAAAATGACGCACAATTCGATCATAGGTTTTACTAACCCCTAAGTGATCAGAAACGTCATGAGATGTTTTCAAAACTAGATCACAAATCTTATAAGGAACTGTGATCTGAACAATAGCATCACCCACAACTTTTGCTGTGAGGCGTCCATTTCCTCATCAACAACTGATCTTGAACGTTGTAACCCTGGGCAACACTCCTTACCTCAACCGGAAGTACTTGATCAAATAAACCTTAAGGTGGGATCAGCGGACTACTCAATCACAAGATCACTACAGGACATAGGCAAAGGTAAATAATTTAATGGATAATCTAACTGTTCGGTTATGTGCAGTGTAAATCCCGTTTTGACCGTAGTATCAGCACGGCTCATAGCACGAGTCACAGTGCATGCGGAAAACCTTTTTACTAAGAACAGAACATTCATTCTTCCAGTGGCCTTTACCTTGACAATATTACAGATTTTACTTACATCATTCTGTCCACATGAACCATGTTCGGATCTAGATGGAAATGAGTCATTACCAGAACCAAAGGAATTTGCTGACCGAAATCCACTTGAACTGTTCCTCTGCCCCCAATCTCGCATACAGGATCCTACAAAACTGCCTTTGTGGGTCAGTACGTACAGTTGAAGTCTGAAGTTTACATACACTTAGGTTGGAGTCATTAAAACTCGTTTTTCACCACTCCACAAATGTCTTGTTAACCAACTATAGTTTTGGCAAGTCTGTTAGGACATCTACTTTGTGCATGACAAAAGTAATTTTTCCAACAATTGTTTATAGACAGTGATTTATAAGTGAAATAATCTATCACAATTCCAGTGGATCAGAAGTTTACATACACTACGTTGACTAGCTTTAAATGGCTTGGAAAATTCCAGAAAATTATGTCATGGCTTTAGAAGCTTCTGATAGGCTAATTGACATCGTTTGAGTCAATTGGTGGTGTATCTGTGGATGTATTTCAAGGCCTACCTTAACTCAGTGAATCTTTGCTTGACATCATGGAAAAATCAAAACAAATCAGCCAAGACCTCAGAAACAAAATTGTAAATCTCCACAAGTCTGCTTCATCCTTGGGAGCTATTTCCAAATGCCTGAAGGTACCACGTTCATCTGTATAAACACCATGGGACCACACAGCCGTCATACCGCTCAGGAAGGAGACGCCTTCTGTCTCCTAGAGATGAACGTACTTTGGTGCGAACAGTGCAAATCAATCCCAAAACAACAGCAAAGGACCTTGTGAAGATGCTGGAGGAAACTGGTACATAATCATCTATATCCACAGTAAAACGAGTCCTATATCGATATAACCTGAAAGGCCGCTCAGCAAGGAAGAAGCCACTGCTCCAAAACTGCCATGCAAAAGCTAGACTACGGTTTGCAACTGCACATGGGGACAAATATCATACTTTTTGGAGAATTGTCCTCTGATCTGATGAAACAAAAATATAATTGTTTGGCCGTAATGACCATCGTTATGTTTGGAGGAAAAAGGGGGAGGCTTGCAAGCCGAAGAACACTATCCCAACCGTGAAGCATGGGGGTGGCAGCATCATGTTGTGGGGGTGCTTTGCTGCTGGAGGGACTGGTGCACTTCACAAAATAGATGGCATCATGAGGAGGAAAATGATGTGCATTTATTGAAGCAACATCTGAAGATATCAGTCAGGAAGTTAAAGCTTGGTCACAAATGGGTCTTCCAAATTCCAAACTATTCTTCCAAAGTTGTGGCAAAATGGCTTAATGAACAACTGTCCACAACCAGGGAAGTTAGTCTTGGAGTGGGGGCGTTTTAAAATCCATACCCAAAACGCACACAGTCCACAACTTTGGGAATGTGGAGACATTCTGTACAGGATGCAGGGGTCCTTGGCGATAGGGGCCCAACGCGATATATTAGTGACTATACTAATGACAGTAGCAAAGGCACTCCAACACAGAATAGAGTGAATAATGGCACATGCTACATCAGCGTGTTTCGATACACTCCGGTATTATGATACGGGAATGACAGTAGCAATGACTCAGACGTTGAGTTTGTTAGTGGCAACACTTGTAGAGAGCTGCAGCTCAACCCTGTTAGAGCTGCAGTTGTGCAGCTTCTGTGCAAGAGGCTGAAGGTGCAGTGCAAGCAGCAGTCTAATTCTTACAGCTGCTGGTGAGTTAGGGGCTCCTTGTAAGAATGTGAAAATAAAAGGAGACGGAAGTTGTTTCTTCAGAGCGGTCAGTGAAACGATGTGTGGTAAAGATGAGTATCATGGAACAATTCAAAATGTCGTGGTGAAGCAGCTAGAAAGGAACGATGGTACATATAGGAGCGTTTTGAGAGTGGGTTAACGTTCAGTGTCAGAATATATTATCAAATCCAAATTGAGCTCTCTAGGTAGTTGGGCGACCGAAGTGTAGATTCAAGCAGCAGCAGATTGTTTGGGTGTAAGCATAAGTTGGAACGGTTTACAGGTGTCTAACAAGGGGATTTATTTTGTAGAATCGTGGGAACCATTATGAGACAGTTGTTTGCATCAAGAGGCCTCAGATGCAATGTTGCACCACAAACATTCAAGTTTTCAGCCTCCAACTGGCCCGATTCCGAGAGAGCTTGGCGAGCAACAAGGTCCAGTGAATACGATGATTGGATCTGTGAGGATGATCCCGGATACTGGCAAGAGGATGATGAGCGTGAACACGAAGAGTGGTACCACGATGAGCATGAACACGAAACTCCGGGTGATGACTTGGAGGATACCAGGGACCACGAAGCCGAAACTCGTCACCAATACAATTCCAACAACAACCTTCTGGACAACGACGAGGTTGACGACGACAACGAGGTTCGTGCTGAGGAGGATGCGAGACAAAAACAGCAGATGCAACGCAAGCTTAATTGGTCACTATTGAACAGATCATGGCTTTCATTTTTAGAATGGCTGGGTGAGCGCTGGTGGGGCTCGGCAGATTAGATCCTTCATGGATACACCTAAGATTCGCGCTGGAGATATTATCATCGCAGCACACTTTGGTGACATGCCTGGAGGAGTGTGTTCGGTTACGGTGAAGACCAACGAAACAGTCGTGACATTTGCTGTGCTCATCCGTCGAGGCAGTTACATATGTAACGACTTGGTGCAACGTGAATTTTCAAATCCTATTGACATAATAGATCTCGTTTGTAAACTGGGAGTAGGGCACTTGCTGCCTAGACAGAGGAAAATACCTCATAACCCTGACTACTTTTCTGTGACACATATAGTGGAAGAGATGTGTTACATGATAAAGGTGCTGAAAGGTGCATGGTGGGGAGCTTCATACGGCAGTTCCGAAAGGTCACCCGAGCACCGTGAAGTGATACAGCAACTACGAATGAAGGAAAAACTGTACGCCGACCCGGGTGCAGCAATGCATTATAATGATAACGAGAGTTTGGGATACCTGTTCAAGATTATAACTGCCAAGGGAAAGAGATTCAAGGTGACGTTTGATACATTGGGGTTTACGCTTGGGACAAGTGCACGCTTCTCCGAGATCACAAATGTAATGTCCTACATCAGCATGGTTGAAAAAGTCACCTTTGCAACTCGACCCTGTTCCGCGATGCAAGCGAACCCGAGCGTCAGGGATGAAGACATGGAAGGTCCACGCGTGTCAGAGTCGACAAGAAATCTGTAGATTACTATATATGGAAGTTGGTAGCATATGTAATCACTGTTCTATCCCTGTTTCACTATGTCATTTCAAAAGTACTTGTGTTGTAGTCATCAATGCCCATGTGAATAAAGACAAAGTATTTCTGAAACCGAATGATCATTCACGTTTATTGACAGAGTACATTACAAGCATTCACTTTGTCAGTAAATCCATACCCAAACCGTCACTGTCTACAACCAGGGAAGCAGGGGCAGCATTCATTTCCAAAGAACATAAACTTTATTGAGCCCAGAAAGGAACAAAAACGGGTTCTTCTCCTTAGTCCTCACTACATTGGAACATCGTCATCCCCCTGCTCTTCCTCATCATCGGCCATGTACTTGAGAGAAAGACAAATAATCACATTATCAAGAGGCTATACACACAGGCAAAGTGTCATCACCGTATACATTTCCAGATCTACCATGTCATCTTCTTTTTGTTCAGCTGGGCAAGAGGAGGAAATGCTGGATGAGGTTGTGCATGGTTGAGGACCTCCGGGGGCAACAGTGGACGATCTTGTTGTACCACAGGGATTTCAGGTCCCTCTCCGTCAGAGGATAGTATGTAATCGCTCTCCTGAGATGTGTATTATGATGTGATGAGATGTGTATGCGTGGGATAGAAATATCACATAGACATGGTATAACAGTGCATGAAACGTGATCGAATTAGTCATTCACAATCTGTGTACCTACAGAACGGCTCAGGGCGAAGGTTGATGCCTGTGAAGTGGAGATTAGCGTCAGAACCGTACAAGATAAAAGATTACGATTAGCATGTTGTATAAACAAGGTGTGTGTAACGTAGGATATAATCATGTGTATCCTACCGGGGTGAGCTCGCTGTCGGTTTCTATACCACTCTCCTCTAACATCATTACAAGTGTGAAATTAACAATGAGTTGAGTCAAAGAGATACAGGTCTACATTTTGCTGGTAGAATGTGACACTTTCACTAGGTGTCACGATCAAACTCCTTCCCACGGTTAGTTTGGGTTAGGCACGGGGTGAGGGGCGTTTTTAAAATTAATAACCTAACGCTCATGTGGCACATTTTATTTGCTATTTTCTTCTCTCTCAAACTCTCTCTGTAACTACACTTTATGCCACTGAATCACTCTCGTCATTGTTAGATTTATTGCATTCATCACATATCCCCGGTTCGCAGAGTGAATTGGGAAAGTTGCTTGGCAAGACTGACTATTTAAAGTCTATCTGTCAAGGGAGACATATTCTATATTTCCCTCCCAGTGTAAACACTAACTTCAGCCTGTCACTACAACTTGGAAATGAATGCAGATTGCTACTGCTCCTCTGTAACTCATGTGAATGTAACAACTATCCTATGTGGTATATGAAACACTGCGCTGTACATGCCTTACATAGTAATGACAGAGAGACAGATGTAGGGATAGATACACATACTCAATGAGAGACACCGCCGTGTTCAATAGACTGTTCAGTTATTTATTATGTATTCGTTTTCATTGTCATAGTACATGCTGTACAGGCACGGTGTCATGATTCAAGAGATGAGGCTCAGCTGTTGCTAGATCGCGGTCAAGTCAATCTCGTGGGGTTGCTTGTTTCCAACAATGGCTGTTTGCTGTGTAACAGTATGAAGGCTCACTGAACACGCCTATGGGTCCAAGGTCCAGGTCAAACGTTTCCTTCCACTGGTGGATGTACTGTGATGACGATCATCTTCTTTACTTTTAGGCTTCTCTTGTCATGACGTCTCATGGCTAGTCTTTTCTTTCCCTTACTTACAGCTGATCATGATGCGTGGACGACTCGCTGCGCTGCTGCAAATTGCACGTGTCTCACAAGATAGTCGTATAAGCTTTTCACTGTCGGGTAGACGTAGCACGCGTTCATGGCTGATAGGGCGTCGAGATGGTGGTAGTGTGTCAACTCCACGTACATGGGTCTGGTGAAGGGACTGTCCTTGGGTCCTATCATTACATCAACTCTGTTGTGGATGAAGGATCTCACATTGACACGGTCCAGGTTTTCCTTTTCGTGATCTGTTAGGGTCCTATTCTTCAGGATGAGGCAGTTGTACCAAGTGGCCATTGCATTAGTCAATTCGGTGGGATCCTGGGGTAGATGGCGGGTTACTAGGGAGGAGAGGATAGGAGGTCTGCAACCTTGAGGCCTGCGCAAATGGGAGTCAGACGCAGAGCCTCGAGCTGCGTGAGAATGAGGCGAGACACGGGGTCCACGTCACGCATGTCTTCTTTCCGTTGAACACATCCTTGCACTGCGCGTCTACCGCAACGCCTATACCGGTGGACATATGGCTCAGTCATCTTGCCTCCTCGGCAAGGAGATCGGCCTCCTGGTTAGACCCTACCGACTTGTGTTACAGGAACATACTTTTCAACCAGGAGAAAATGAAGAACAAGAAGACTGTAGAGGCGTCAATGACCGGAGATTCGGATGATGTATCTCGTGTTGAAATCGACTACGATGACGACGATCGTGACAGCAATCTTGATGAAGAGGAATAAACGTACTTGTAGTGTCCTTGAGACCCCATGCGAGAGTTCAGTGGTGAAACATCCAACCAGGGCCCATATCTCCAACCGTAGGACATTTTGTCCGACCAGGGCTCATTTTCCAACCAGGTCTCCAACCCTAGAGCATTTGTCCAACGGTGCCTAAAACATCCAACCATGACCAGGCCTCATTTGTCCTACCAGGGCTCCAACCCTAGAGCATTTGTCCAACGGTGCCTAAAACGTCCAACCAACGGTGCCTAAACATCCAACCAACGGTGACCGGAGGTTAGATACTGCCCCGGCTAGACTGTCCGTGTACAGACTTTAGACCTACTCCATTGGGCTTTTAGTCGATCGGATAACACGTTGACCGAAATGGGGTTGAAACACAAGGCTATGCTCGCAAACCCTCCCCTGACTCCATTTGAATTGATCGACAGACCGTGCCAGTGACAGGATTGGACTCTGATTGACCATCTCATGGTAATCCACAAAGTCAAGGACAGTGACTACATCCAGGGTGATTCGCAGGCATCCATAGTAAGCATGGCAAGAACACTGGCGCGTGGTTACATCTCGGAAAATGCAGGCAGCCAGTGTGTAGTGCTTGTAAAGGATGGCGCGGGAGCACAGAAGCCGGCCGTGAGGGAGATCAGACTAAACCGCCCCCCTGTACCTCACATAGAGTTCTGTAAGCGCAATCTGTGCACCATTGAATACACCATGATGAAACTGTTGGCCGACATGGTATGAAAAACAAGTTGTTTCTAGTGACCGATGCGAAGGGAGACTCCTCCGAGGACGAGCTCCTAGAGGGAACCTCGGTTGATAACCTGGTGTCGTTCCACCAGAAGTACCTGGAGTACCAGGAGAGCCAGGACAAAAGCGTGTTTGTGAACACGCTCGAAGATCTGAAACCTCCCGAGCGTGAGCTATCCGACGTAGATCCCAGTTACGCCGACGGCTCGATAGACAGGCCTGAGGGACTTGAGGGCGTCTTTGTGTCGACTTTCGCGGATCCCCGAGACTATACAATTGTCTACATTGTGGGAAGCGTGGGTGTACGAGCACAGAGGCTGACATGCTGCTCGTGAAGTTGGAAAATGTTCTGAAAGGTAGTGTGACCGTGTGCACCGGAGACTCAGACCTGCTGGCCGTGCTTACAGCTTGTGGCCGCGAGGGCATTACTATGAGGCTAGACAACAAGAGCTACCACGAGGATCGAGACATGCACATGTCGACCTTCGGGGAGCTGCTGTTTGCCATTCCCGACAACCACCCACCCAAGCTTCAGTTTAGGGAGCTGGCTTCAAGTGAGGATAGGTTCTGAGTGCTCTGCGACATCGACGCTGAGGACGAATACCTGCTGCCAATGACTCGAAAGCAACACGACTCATTTGAGGTCATTCTGGATAAGCACGGTACTGTCAACTTTAAGAAAACAGTAGCTATGTACCTGTACCTAGGCGGGATCAGGGGATCTCTCTACCGCACCTTCCTGTCTATGTTCTTCGAGTCGAACGCCCGGAACACATTGTAGACAAAGGCTGTATCAGTACAAAGACGGCCTGTTACATCTTCGAACAGCTATGCCCCACATCTGACAAGAGTCCGCTATCGGACTCCGAGTCGGATACCCCCGTCTACCGGTGAGCAGAGGAAGATCTTGTCTGCAGGGGCATGAGGTCCCCGAGCTCTACCTAAACGACAGCGCAGAATATAAGGTGGTCCTAAGCAAAGAACAGAAAAATGTCATGAATGGCCTCAAGCGGTTGAGTAATGCGTACCTGAACGGGATGAAACCCGAGGGGCAGTTACGGTAGTTTCTTGAGGATGAACCGAGCGGGCCGGCACTTTATCCTGCGCATGAAAAGCAATGTATTCCGAGACGAGACGAAGCGAACGGAAAAGCTGTTTTCATGGCGCTGTGCGGGACCGATTATAGCATATTTCCCAAGGGCCTGGGAATTAAGAGATTGATGACAGGAGTGGTAACCAACTACAAGTCTTTTTCCTCTTGGTGCCAAGAGCTGAAGACTCTACTCTGGTGCGTTGTCGGCGCTTCTTCTCAGGACTGCGACTATTACAACACGGGTATGAGGCTGGCCGGTTTCACAAAGGTCCCAGCGAAGATCCGGTCAAAGTACTGGACCGAGGTGAATTGCGGATTAATGGCCAAGACCATGAAATACGTCTGCGAACTGTGGAACATTTACATTTACATTTAAGTCATTTAGCAGACGCTCTTATCCAGAGCGACTTACAACCTGAAGAGACCGAGACCCGGATCCGAATACGGGTTCTCTGTGCGTGACGGTGTAGTCCGCTTTGACTGCGACGACTCAAGTGTCGACGCCACCTATGTAATGTGTTGTGACGAATGGGATCTTGATGTCTTTATAGAAGGCAAAGCTACGAATGCACCAGTTCTACGGAGAATGTGATCTGTATACAGTGTGTTGTGTATAATAAACTCTATCACCTGGACTGTCTCTGAGAGCGTTTTCTGTGCCATAATGTTTCCACAAATTGTTATTTTCAACTCGATGAGTTATAAGGCTTGTGATTTCATCCCGTCTTGGAACCTCATGAGGGTCCTTCTCCCATATCTTCAGTGCGGGAGTTTTTCCTAGCCACCGCGCTTCTACACCTGCATTGCTTGCTGTTTGGGGTTTATGCCGGGTTTCTGTACAGCACTTTGATATATCAGCTGATGTAAGAAGGGCTATATAAATAAATTTGATTTGATTTGAGTGCGCAACTAGGGCCCTCGTGAGGACCAGAACAATGTTAATCTATTGAACAACTTTTTCTACTTGCAATAACACAACATACTTTCAAGTGTATGTGCGATGCCTTTTGGTATATCCTTCAAGCTCATTGAATCAACTAGACAATAAGACAATAAAACAGAGACATATTTGGAATATGCACTTTCCATTTTGTAAACGTCAGGAAAGGGATCCATCTTTTATAGGGTGCCTATCATCCAATGGGCCTTTATTGATATACATATAAATAAACGTCAAAGAAAACACCTCCTTACTTTGACATGAACAAGGACTCCCATCCTATTAAAGGAACGATCGAAACAGGTCTTTTCACTTCAACGTGTTTATTTCGTTTGTAATACACAGACATATCATGGTCTGGTACAGAACCCAGGTGTACTACGCAAACACAAAGACATCTTTCATAGACATCATGTTCGGAATGTCAAACACATGCATGTTAAACGAAGACACTACCAAGGAGATGAAATTTCGGGTCGGTTCAGGGATGGTAGTGCCCCAGCACGTCTTCCAGTTGCATAATCATAGCATTGTCATCATTGCTGTTTACCCGGAACTCTGCATATTCTTCGGGAAGCAGTTGATCATGAACCATCAGTATGTCTAGTGCGGGCATGATACACGTGATCCTCCGGTTATAAGAGGGTAGCATAGTCATGGACCATAGATCGATAAGAGGGTAGCATAGTCGTGGACCTAATCACTGAGTGCGGTGCGCACCTCGTCTGTCAATTCCATGGTGGGAGGATCTTTCCTGACTGAAACAAACACACAAAAGTACTTAAGTATAAGAGCGAGTGATGATTCATTCCAGCCCTTGATTTCACTATACATGTGTTTGTACTCACCGAACTTTCCCTGTGGTCCATGTGTTTTCAGGTCATCATATAAGTAGGGATTTCTCTCACGTAAAACCTTGAGGAATCTCTCCACCCATTCCTCGGTCTTGAGGCAGTGTTCGATGACCTTATGCATCATCTTAACCTCTCTTGGGTACGTGAGACGTTCGCGTCCCACCTCTTCAACAGCCAGTGAAACTGCTGGGCGCCAAATTCAAATACAGAAATACTTATTATAAAAATTCAGAAAACAAAACATTTTACATAGGTTTAAAGATTAACTTCTTGAGAATCCAACCACGGTGTCAGACTTTTTTAAATGCTTTACGGCGAAAGCATACCTTACGATTATTTGAGAACATAGCCCAGCAGACAAATCATTACAAACAGTAACCAGCCAAGTAGAACAGTTACACAAGTCAGAAATAGAGATAAAATTAATCCCTTACCTTTGATCTTCATATGGTTGCACTCAGCAGACATTCATTTACTCAATAAATGTTCCTTTTGTTCGATAAAGTCTCTTTATATCCAAAAACCTCAGTTTTGTTCGCGCGTTTTCTTCAGTAATCCACAGGCTCAAACGCAGTCAAAACAGGTAGACAAAAAAATCAAAATTGTATCTGTAAAGTTCATAGAAACATGTCAAACGATGTTAATATTCAATCCTCAGGTTGTTTCTAGCCTAAATAACCGATAATATTTCAACCGGACAATAACGTCGTCAATGTAAAAGGTAAACAAGAAAGGCACTCTCTCGGTCGCGCGCATGAAAAGGTCTGTGACACTTTAGGGTCCACTCATTCAGACTGCTCTTACTTCCTCATTTTTCAGAATACAAGCCTGAAACTATTTCTAAAGACTGTTGACATCTAGTGGAAGGCATAGGAACTGCAATTTGAGTCCAAAGTCAATGGATACTGTAATGGCATTGAATAGAAAACAAAACAACAAAAAAATACTTCCCAAATAGATTTTTCTCAGGTTTTCGCCTGCCAAATCAGTACTCACAATCAATACTCTTTTAACAGTTTTGGAAACTTTAGAGTGTTTTCTATCCAAATCTACCAGTTATATGCATATCATATCTTCTGGGCCCGAGAAGCAGGCAGTTTAATTTGGGCATGCTTTTCATCCAAAATTCAGAATGCTGCCCCCTACCCTAGAGAAGTTAACCGGATTGATCTTACTGTGATAAGACCTGAGTAGATTCTCACCATCGGGGTCTTTTGTCAGGACCTCACCCGCGAAATTTCTGAATCACCCATG
The DNA here is from genome assembly GCF_045679555.1 of Salvelinus alpinus. Taxonomy (NCBI): domain Eukaryota; kingdom Metazoa; phylum Chordata; class Actinopteri; order Salmoniformes; family Salmonidae; genus Salvelinus; species Salvelinus alpinus. Next base: position 69,655,624 of record NC_092094.1, read on the forward strand.
CCTCTCGGCTATGTTGTGCCTGTAACTCTTCAATAACTGGGAATTCATTATACAGACCGAGGTTGTGAATAGTGGAACTGTGTTTGCTGTGCATTTATATATGGTAAAGTTTTAACCTGTTTGGATAAATGAGCCGTGGTTGGATAAATGGTCCTTGGTTGGATAAATGGTCCTCGGTTGGATAAATGGTCCTCGGTTGGATAAATGGTCCTTGGTTGGATAAATGGTCCTCGGTTGGATGAATGGTCCTCGGTTGGATAAATGAGCCCTGGTTGGATAAATGAGCCGTGGTTGGACAAATGGTCCTCGGTTGGATGAATGGTCCTTGGTTGGATAAATGAGCCCTGGTTGGATAAATGAGCCGTGGTTGGATAAATGGTCCTTGGTTGGATAAATGGTCCTCGGTTGGATGAATGGTCCTCGGTTGGATAAATGAGCCGTGGTTGGATAAATGAGCCGTGGTTGGACAAATGGTCCTCGGTTGGATGAATGGTCCTCGGTTGGATAAATCAGCCCTGGTTGGATAAATGAGCCGTGGTTGGACAAATGGTCCTCTGTTGGATGAATGGTCCTCGGTTGGATGAATGTTCCTCGGTTGGATCAATGAGCCCTGGTTGGATGAATGGTCCGTGGTTGGATGAATGGTCCATGGTTGGATGAACGGTACTCGGTTGTATAACTGAGTCCTGGTTGGATGAATGGTCCTCGGTTGGATAAATGGTCCTCGGTTGGATCAATGAGCCCTGGTTGGATGAATGGTCCGTGGTTGGATGAATGGTCCTCGGTTGGATGAATGTTCCTCGGTTGGATAAATGAGCCCTGGTTGGATGAATGGTCCATGGTTGGATGAACGGTACTCGGTTGGATACCACCAGTTCCATCTGCGTCGAGACTTCCAAAGGTACGCCCGCGGCGTCGTCGGTGAGCTCAATGATGCTGGATGCAGACATGGTTGTCGTCCGTCCGATGATGAGCCGCGAACACGGAGAGCCTCCCGGTTCGAATTGTGAGGAATAGTGAGCCGAGAGGTACAACCCCAATGTCAGTGAGTAGTGACCCGTCTAATAGACTGCTTGTATCTGCCTTTATTGGTAGAGGTGGAAATACTGGGGTGTTGTTAGTGTAAGAAAGTTATAGGGAGTCTATCTGACTGACGTCCATTCCATGTGATGGACTACACTTCCTTGCTAATGGAAAAGGTAACTCAAGGACTGTCCATTGGCTCAGCAGGGTCATAGATGCACGCCCACACTGCTCTTTTTGGACTTTCTGCATGGTATCGATAGGCCAACATCATCATGTCGCAGGCCAACCGTTGTATGCAAAACGTAGGTTGTGCTGTAGACCTAGTTTTATTCCGCGATCGGACAAATGAGTCGTGGTCGGATGAATGAATGGTCCTTGCAAATAGGCTCTGGTTGGATAATAAACGCTCTGAGGTGTTAAGGACGAGATATGGAATCTTGTTGGGGTGAAACACAAATGATCACAAATGCAAATAAAATGTCAGAGTCTGGAGTCTGTACATGTATATTTAATATTGGAGAAACGTATAGCATTTCCACACCAATTGAAACACACATAACGTAGAGAGGCTGTCAACTTGCAATATTCAAGGTCCATATGCATTTACTACATAATAGAAATAGAAATGACACAAGCGTGTTAGAAAGATATACCTTTAACGGTGAAGCACAGGCCGTTTCCATCATTGTCCTCGTTGATTGTTATCCGTTTTTTCAATACCATTCTTTCTGTTTTGGGTATTTCGTGGACAGGGCAGTGTGGAAGGCTGTGGGGCTCTCACTGTGAAATAAGAGATTTTATGTTTTTTCAGATCTATTATTGAGAAGCTTGCCACCAAGGTCTCGGGTAACTCTCTCATTACTTTACTTTTGACTTTTTTCTTTGTCCTGGAAGAGCAGACATCTGTAGAGTACATCATATCCAATTATTTTTTCTCTTAGTCATTTATTTTCTAGTTCATTTCAGCTTTTTGTGGCTCTGTTTTTATTTCAGTTCAGTCTTTCTACTGCAACAGCATCCGCACAAACTTTAGCAAAATCAGCAGCTCATTTTCAATTAACTTTTACTTGGTACTCATCCCGGATCCGGGAGCACCCCCCACAGTAAAAAAGCTGACTAGCATAGCCTAGCATAGCGTCACAAGTAAATACAAGCATCTAAATATCATTAAATAACAAGTCCAAGACACCAGATGAAAGATACAGATCTTGTGAATCCAGCCATCATTTCTGATTTTTAAAATGTTTTACAGGGAAGACACAATATGTAAATCTATTAGCTAACCACGTTAGCAAAAGACACCACTTTTTTTACTCCACCAGTTTTTTACTCCATCAGTAGCTATCACTAATTTGACTAAATAAAGATATATATAGCCACAAACCAAGAAACAACTTCATAAGATGACAGTCTGATAACATATTTATGGTATAGGATATGTTTTTTTAGAAAAATGTGCATTTTTCAGGTATAAATCACAGTTGTACATTGCAGCTGCAATCTGAAATAGCGTTGGAAGCAGCCGGAATAATTACAGAGACCGACGTCAATTACCAAAATACTCATCCTAAAACATTTCAGAAAAATACACAGCCTACAGCAATCGAAAGACACAGATCTTGTGAATCCAGACAATATTTCAGATTTTCTAAGTGTTTTACAGCGAAAACACAATATATCGTTATATTAGCATACCACATGAGCTAACATCACACCAGCATTAAATCAAGGCAAAGGGGGCGATAACGTTATCGCCACCAAAATATATTAATTTTTTCACTAACCTTCTCAGAATTCTTCAGATGACAGTCCTGTAACATCATATTACACAATGCATATAGAGTTTGTTCGAAAATGTGCATATTTAGCATCACAAATCGTGGTTATGCAATGTAATCTGTCAAAACATGGCATGCATTCGGCCGGCGCCATCTTGGAAAGGCACCTATGTTTACGATTATTTATCGATTAGATTGACTAAAAAAATACAGGTTGGACAGCTAATGAAAGATGCATTGGTTATTAATGCAACCGCTGATTTAGATTTTTAAAATTTACGTTACTAGACATACATTGTGAGTTACAGCCAGACTAGTGCCGCAAAAAATGGCTGACAACTGCGTTTACATTTTTCCACATAAATACGGAATAAAATCATAAATAACTCTTACTTTTGGACGAGCTTCCATCAGTATCTTGGGCAATGTGTCCTTTGTCCAAAAGAATCGTTGCTTTGTTGTAAAACGACCTCCTCAACTTCCGAACTAGCAGCTAACGATAGCTACACGGCACACACATGCCCAAATCCTCAAACGCAATACTAAGGAAATTCAGAAAAATAGCAATATACTCGCATAAACTGATATAAATCGGTTTCAAATAACTTCGTTATGATGTTTCTAACACCTATATCGAATTAAATAACAGACGGATATATCTTTGATCAATAAGGAGAGCTTTTGAGCATGCGATTCTGATGTCCTCCCTTGCGTCCTGGCGAGCGTCAAAAAGAAGGGTCATCTCACTCCATTCCCTTTTATAAACTCTGAGAAGCACCTAGAGACACCATTCCACTTCTCATTGGTTACTGACATCCAGGGGAAGGCGGGTGCAGTTCATTTCGATCCATAGGGCATACACAGAGCTTAAAACTGATCCGAGATCAGAGACTATTTTTCAGAGCTTCGCATGTCCTGTCATGAGTTTCGCTGTAGAAAGAGTTCTGGTTCACCCACAGACATAATTCAAACGGTTTTAGAAACTAGAGATTGTTTTCTATCCAATAGTAATAATAATATGCATATGGTACGAGCAGGAATTGAGTACGAGGCAGTTTAATTTGGAAATGTAAAAAAAAAAATAATGCTAACAGCTCCCCCTATTGACAAAAGGTTAAAAAGTAAAAGTAGAAGCTGATCTCTCTCTCATTACCCATGGCCATGGGGGTACCAGGTCCCATTCTTGTTTTGTCTTCCTGTGAATCTGTCATTTTCCTCTCCTCTCTCTCTCTCTGTCTCAATGCTGATATGGAGTGTGTAAGTGAGAGACACTTCTACCACTGAAAGGTGGTTTGTTAAAGATACTAGACAGAGTGCCTCGGCTCAGTATCAACCGGGATAAAAACTGATTTTCCATCTAATCTTTTCATTTCTTTCCCCTTTTCTCTTTCCCTTTCCCCCCTAGGCTTATTCTGATGGAGAGATGTAGGACATGAGGTAGGCTACTTTCACTTTTCAACTTTTCTTCTGTGCTAATGTGCTGAAACACCACAAACCCCCTCCTCTCTCTCCCTCCCACTCATCTCTCCCCCTCCTGCTTCCTTCAGCTTTGAGGTCCCTCCTGCCCGCCAGTATGCTGTATTCAGTCAGCATTGGTGGAGGGCTTATTTCTTAATGCATGCTGCTACCGCTGCTACTGCTCAGAGCTGCAGATGCACAGACATATTAATATTGTCATCGTACCCGTTGAAAATGAGATGTTAAACATATAAACGGTAAGCAGAGGAGATTGAGGGAAGCATGCGGTCATGAGTGGGTGTGCTGTTTGTGTGTGTGAGTGTGTAAGAGAAAGCTGCCATACAATTTACACATAATGATTGTGAATTCTTTGCTGTAGTAATTTTTATTTGCCTTGTTGTGCTTTGCCTTGTTGCTATTCTGACACTGTGAAAATAGAACCATTGACTGAGTGATGAGATGATCAGGGTAAATTGTCAGGCATATTATGAGGCGGAAGCACATAGTTGTATGTTTGTAGAATGCAGGAAATACAGGAAGTGGACTTGCATGTGTATTTATTCATGCCGTGTGTTGTTGAGAGATCTTACAGTTAGTTTGATAATGGATATGGGTAATAGTGGTGTTAACACTTCTGTTTATGTCAATTCTTTTTCACTTTGCCAATTGAGGTTATTTGTATCGTGAATTAAATTAAACTAGGAATTATGGTACGCTAAGCATTTTATCTGTCATTTAGAGACACTTCCCTAGCTTTACAAAAATGGCACCACAGAGAGAATATGATGACATGAAACTAAGTTGTTATCCTCACTTGAAACTTTTCTCTCTTTTTGTCCAAAACCATGACGATAAGGCTTTGCCAAGCATGGGAGATTGGAGAAGATTTGATTTAGCACAACGCTGAGGGATTTAGAACGCTATTTCCAGATATTGCTCTCAAACGACTTGATAATGTTGTCGTCAGCATAATGGGACCATTACATCCTTGGAGTTATTTGCCTTCCCCTCAAGACTTAACCCCGAGGTAGAACATTTATTTAGGAGAAGGTGCCGATTTGCTATTGAGTGATTCCTCACAAAACCCTGACAAAAAATGACCATGATTTGGGGAACTTTTACCAAATATAATCCATATAATAGTCCTTTGGAGAAAGGATTGTTGACATATATTTGACATTTGTATCTAAAAGCATAACTGATAAATTATTTATTAAAGTTGGCATATTTATTACATTCTGGCCTTACCCAGGCCTCCTTTAAGACTCCATAATGTTTAGTCTGTAGATGCTACAAAGCAAACATTGGTGTCATATAAAGCTTCTATAGCACTCATACATAGTGCTCACTTCAGCTAGGCATGAAGGGATACTGTGTAATGTTGAAATATTACTGAAAGGCCACAGATATGCTGCTGATAGTCTAAATATGGTTTGTTGAGCATCTATAGATGGACTATAGACTACCTTGTTGGAAATTATGAGATATACTGTTGAGATGCTACTGAAAGGTTAAAGACATATTGCTGAAATGCTGCTTAGTCTACAGATAGTTTGTTGAACATCTGTAGATGGACTAAAGACACTTTCTTGTTGAAAGTCAACAGACATGCAGTTGACATGTTTCTGATAGTCTGTAGATTATTTGGATAGTCCATCTGTAGATGCTCTACAAACTAACTGTTATTCCAGCTACTACTGGCCAGCTTGCTTCTCTCGTTAAGTACACCTGACATTCACTTGTTTTTATTGGCTAATCTGACCAGGTACACCTCACAGGTGCTATGGCCAAAGGAGAGTCAAGATTGAAGAAACAACGCTGTTCACACGGTTGTCTTAGGCTAACGTGTTACTAGCTAGCTAGGCTATTAGCCAGCTAGGTGAACACTAGCTAGCTAACATCAAAAGCCTCATGGCTAAACTTCGACTAGCAAAACCCGGTTAAGAAATGCTTCTCCACAGAGTTATTATGAGCCCGCTGTACCCAATGGGAAACAAACATGCTCAGGCAGCTCTTCTACAAGTTCTGCGAGTGTTGTAAAGTTTTTTCAGCGTACCGGCCTGTGCTGAGCTTAAGTACCGCTACTAGTCCTCACAGCTAACGCCAGCTAGCTACCCACATCTGGCTATTGCTAGCTTTGCTCTCGTATTAAGTTCGCCTAGCATTGAGTTGCTTTGTGCCTACTAAGTGAACCAGCCCCACTTTGCAGTGATCTGGTCCATGACACGGATTACAACAGGCTAGCTAACGCGACATGGCTGGCTCTCCCACTGCTAACCTATGCTAGACGTTTTTGTGCTTACTTACCCAAGTGCCCTCCTCTCCTCTCTGCACTTTTTTAGGTACAAGCCAAGGCTGGATGAGTAAATGGCAGTCGCCATCAAGCCCTGTCCCCACTCCATGCCTGCAGCACTTTGCCTCCAGAAATATATCCCTCTCTGTCCCCTTGAAACCAGGGCACAGGGTCGTGTTATTTTGATAAAAGTGGCTCTCTTTGAAGCCACCAGAGGGTGCAGCCACACTACTTCTGGTGAGCATGAGTCATCAGGCTTGTGGACAGCTTTTTCTCATAGCAGAGAATTGACATGCTTTAAAAAATATATATTTGACCTTTATTTAACTAGGCAAGCTCTCACTCTAGTGGTAGCATGAGACGGAGTCTACAACCCACACAAGTGGCTCAGGTAGTGCAGCTCATCCAGGATGGCACATCAATGCGAGCTGTGGCAAGAAGGTTTGCTGTGTCTGTCAGCGTAGTGTCCAGAGCATGGAGGCGCTACCAGGAGACAGGCCAGTACATCAGGAGACGTGGAGGAGGCCGTAGGAGGGCAACAACCCAGCAGCAGGATCGCTACCTCCGCCTTTGTGCAAGGAGGATTAGGAGGAGCACTGCCAGAGCCCTGCAAAATGACCTCCAGCAGGCCACAAATGTGCATGTGTTCCCTTTATTTTTTTTGAGCAGTGTAGTTTTACTAACTGTACTTTATGGGACTTAGGAAAGAAGGGGGGGGACAATGCACTCCCAGGCGGCAGAGCCCCAGACAGGTATCTAGTAATCCACAATGATACATTTTTTCCTTGTCCCGTCTTCCCTGCGATTGGTTCACACAACTGGGCCACCTACACTGGCTCCCCATCTTACAAGAGCAAGAGAATGACAATATACACTAAATACACCCCTTCAAATGAGAGGATTTGGCTATTTCAGCCACACCTGTTGCTGACCGGTGTATAAAATCAAGCACACCGCCATGCAATCTCCATAGACAACATTGGCAGTAGACGGGCCCGTACTAAAGAGCTTAGAGACTTTCAGCATGGGACCGTCATAGGATGCCACCTTTCCAACAAGTCAGTTCGTAAAATTTCTGCCCTGCTAGACCTCCCCTGGTCAGCTGTAAGTGCCGTTATTGTGAAGTGGAAACATCTAGAAGCAATAATGGCTCAGCCGTGAAGTGGAGTGGAAGGCCACACAAGCTCACAGAACGGGACCACAGAACGGGACCACAGAACGAGGAAGGCCCTTTCCTGTTTCAGCATGACAATGCCACCGTGCACAAAGCTAGGTCCATACATAAATGGTTTGTCAAGATCGGTGTGGAAGAACTTGACTGGCCTGCACAGAGCCCTGACCTCAACCTCATCAAACACCTTTGGGATGAATTGGAACGCTGACTGTGAGCCAGGCCTAATCGTCCAACATCAGTGTCCAACCTCACTAATGCACTTGTGGCTGAATGGAAGCATGTCCCCACAGCAATGTTCCAACAGTGGAAAACCTTCCCAGAAGAGTGGAGGCTGTTATAGCAGCAAAGGGGGACCATCTCCATATTAATGCCCATGATTTTAGAATGACATGTTTGACGAGCAGGTGTTCACATACTTTTGTGTATCTTCGCTCTTGACAAGCATCATCCATGGAGCAGTGCCAAGACGAGTTACATACTGTAGCTGTCCTACTGCCCAGGATTAGGAATACTGCACTGCAGTTGTTTCCTTCTTTCTCCGGCTAGATTGCCTGATATCTTACGTCCTTCCACTGGCTGCTCTGACGAGAAAGCCCGCTTCCAGCATCAATCAGTACTGACTTGCTGCAGACTGGTGGAAGCGACGACCCTGTGAGGGTGCTTAGAGACCCCAACCGCAAAACGGTGACCACTCCATTTGGGGTGGGAGAGCTGCCACACCCATGAAAATAGGGTGATGCCATATGCTTTTCCTCCTATGTTGCCCATCTTCCCTTCCCTAATCTTTGAGCCCCTCAATGACCAGTGACTTTCCGGTCTAAAGTTACACCCAGTTTGTACCCTAGCAAATGAAGCAATTTTCTATCCGCACCCAGATGCTTTGCCATCAGGTATAGCTGGTGAGAGAGAGGAGACAGGCCCACAACTCTTGGAAGAGAGTGCCAGCTCCCTTATGCACACTCTGTTTTACATAAATGACTAAACACATTGACTAAACACATTGTTCCTTCCTACACTTTTCCATTGTCCTATCCTCCTTGTAGGATTTTGGGGATGGAGAGAGGGTTCATCATTAAGGTCCTTTAGCCGCTTTCTTTTCCAGCCAAGGCCTCGACAGTGATACAGTTTATCCATAACCTTTGTAAATTCTCTAAGGGGTATGTCACTTACGCCCAGTCTCTAAGCCTTTAGCTCATCCTGGGAAGTGTCTATTGTGCTTAACTTATTTTGGATCATTGGGACGCTAGCGTCCCACCTCGACAACATCCGGTGAAATTGCAGAGCGCGAAATACAAAAGTTGTAATATTAAACATTCATAAAAATACAAGTGTTATACACCATTCTTTAGCTTAGAATCTTGGTAGTCGAACCGCTTTGTCCAATTTACAATGGGCTTTACGGCGAAAGCATAGCATTTGATCATCTGAGGACAGCGCCTCACCCACTTCCTGCATTAACATGAATTCATAACCTGCACAGGTGTCACAAAACTCAAAAATAGCGATAAAATAAATCACTTACCTTTGAAGATCTTCATCTTTTTTTAATCCAAAGGGTCCCAGTTACACAATGAATGGTCGTTTTGTTCGATAAAGTCGTTCTTTATATCCCAAAAATGTCAGTTTATTTGGCGCATTTGATTCAGAAATCCACCTGTTCCAACTCGCCCAACATGCCTACAAAGGATTCTAAAAAGTTACCAGTAAACTTCGTCCAAACAATTCAAACAACATTTTTAATCCAACCTCAGGTACTCTAATATGTAAATAATCAATCAAATTTAAGACGGAATATACTGTGTTCAATACCGGAGAAAAACAACGAGGAGTGCGCACTCATTCACGCACGCCAAAAGACTAGAGTCCTTCTGAGGGATCCTTCGAAAGAATACGAATACTTCTTCATTTTTCAAAAAACAACAAGCATGACACTATTTCTAAAGACTGTTGACATCTAGTGGGAGCCATAGGAACTGCAAACTGGGTCCTAATTAGACTTTCCCATAGAAAAGCATTGAAAAGTCCAATGACCTAAAAATTAAAAAATCCTGGATGGATTGTCCTCGGGGTTTCGCCTGCCAAATCAGTTCTATTATACACAGACATTATTTTAAGTTTTAGAAACTTTAGAGTTTTCTATCCAATACTACCATACATATCCTAGCTTCTGGGCCTGAGTAACAGGCAGTTTACTTTGGGCACCTCAGTCATCCAAACCTCAGAATACTGCCCCCTAGCCTCAAAAAGTTAAGATCCTTTCACAGCAGCTACTAGCCACTGAAAAGCGTGGAGATGTAATATCCCTCCATCCTCACCTTACTACTGCTCTTGGTATCCCTAAGAGTATTTGGAACGGACATGCAACCGGACAGGACAGCGTCAGAACTGGGAAACGCAAAGATAGATGACAAACAATGCAGCAGCGGGGAACAGAGCTTGGGAACTGACAATTATAGGGGAGGTAATAAACAGGTGATGGAGTCCAGGTGAGTCCAATATCGCTGATGCGTGTGATGAGGGAAGACTGATGTGCGTAATGATGGTGGCAGGAGTGCGTAATGCAGGGCAGCCTGGGGGGGGGGGGGGGGGGTACTGTCACGCCCTGACCATAGATTGCTGTGTATGTTTCTATGTTTTGTTTGGTCAGGGTGTGATCTGAGTGGGCATTCTATGTTGTTTGTCTATTTCTATGTGTTTGGCCTGATATGGTTCTCAATCAGAGGCAGGTGTTTGTCGTTGTCTCTGATTGGGAGCCATATTTAGGTAGCCTGTTTTGTATTGTGGGTTGTGGGTGATTGTTCCTGTTTCTGTGTTTGTTCACCATACGGGTCTGTTTCGTGTTCGTTAGTTTATTCGTTATTTTGTTTGTTTCAAGTATTCTAAATAAATATGAATACTCACAGCGCTGCGTATTGGTCCGATATCTCCTACTCCTCGTCAGAGGAGGACAAAGAATATCGTTACATAACTGAAGTTTTTAGTGCCTTATCTGGGTAGCCGGAAAGTAGAGCATTGCAGTAATCTAATCTAGAAGTGACAAAAGTATGGATACATTTTCCTGCATCATTTTTGGACAGAAAGTTTCCGATTTTTGCAATGTTACGTAGATGGAAAAAGTTGTCCTCGAAATAGTCTTGATATGTTTGTCAAAAGAGATCAGGGTCCAGAGTAATGCCGAGGTTCTTCACAGTTATATTTGAGACAACCATCAAGGTTAATTGTCAGATCCAACAGAAGATCTCTTTGTTTCTTGTGACCTAGAACTAGCATCTCTGTTTTGTCCGAGTTTATGTTTGAAACACAGGCTTCCAGGGAAGGCAATTTTGGGGCTTCGCCATATTTCATCGAAATGTACAGCTGTGTAACGTCCGCATAGCAGTGAAAGTTAACATTATGTTTCCGTATGACATCACCAAGAGGTAAAATATATAGTGAAAACAATAGTGGTTCTAAAACGGAACCTTGAGGAACACCGAAATTTACAGTTGATTTGTCAGAGGACAAACCATTCAGACAAACTGATATCTTTCCGACAGATAAGATCTAAACCAGGCCAGAACTTGTCCGTGTAGACCAATTTGGGTTTCCAATCTCTCCAAAATATATATTTTTTTAAAGAATGTGGTGATCGATGGTATCAAAAGCAGCACTAAGGTCTAGGAGCACGAGGACAGATGAAGAGCCTTGGTCTGACGCCATTAAAAGGTGTTTTACCACCTTAACGAGTGCAGTCTCAGTGCTATGATGGGGTCTAAAACCAGACTGAAGTGTTTCATTGAAGCATTTCATTCATACATTGTTTGTCTTCAGGAAGGCAGTGAGTTGCTGTGCAACAGCTTTTTCTAAATTTTTTGAGAGAAATGGGAGATTCGATATACAGTGGTTCGTCCTTTAAAAGTTGCATCATACTGCAGCACACTTTGCGGGCTGCCCAGGATTCTATGGCATGCTATTTAATTGTCAGCCATTGTTACCATTAATGCTAGTTTGACCACCAGAGGCCATCTATGAGAAGCATTTGATGGCCTTCAATATTGCCTTTACTAAATAATTTTAAACCATTTTTTATAAGAACATAGTACAGTGGTTCCTCCTTTAAAAGTTGTGAGCTTACACCACGGGACTTAGAGGTACCCAGCGTCACAGCTTCATTGCTCCAGACCACCACAAGGGGGAGATAGAGCACTCATTATGCATTTGGGTTCCAAGGTTTTTACATGACCAACCATATCGAGTGGTTCCAATGACGAATTTTACGCGAGCCACTCGTCCCTGGTGACTTTCTTCAGCAAAGATGGCTGACAAAACATTACAGGCGAAGCAAATGTAAGTAATTATAACGTCATAACGAGTCAAGCTAAAATTTTACAATTGAGAGGAATATGTTAGTTAATGTAGAGACAAACGATTGTGCATATTTTTTTGTCATAAAGTTAATTTACGAAAATCGCGATTTAGCAAGTTAACTGACTAGCTAACATTAGCCAGCTAGCTAGCTGGTGTTATGACATGAGTACAGTATGACATTGTAATTCGTGTTGTTTAATGTTTTAGGGACTCCTGAGAAAACCAGCAAACTAGGCTGTCGTCTTGGGAAACATTGGATGTGAAGAATCTAGCTAGCTAAAGCATTTACTGCAAATTGAATGTACAATTGTGTAAGCTTGCCTTGCCGTGCAATGCAGCTGAAGTAACATAGCTAGCTAACTATTTACTTGCTTATTGTGTAGTGGAGGATAAAAATAACTGTATGCCTATGGATGTGTAGCTAGCTACAGTATGTAGCCAATCTGTGTATGGACTCTAAAACGTTAGGTTCTGAACTAATATTCATACCAATCTATGAACCTCAGCTATCATAGTTGTTGTATCAACTTAAAGTCTGAATGGCATTAATGAAGCCTATGGATAGAGTAGAATATAATAACTTTATTGTGCCAAGGATGCAAGTCCTATATACATACATTTACATTTTAGTCATTTAGCAGACGCTCTTATCCAGAGCGACTTACAGTAGAGTGCATACATTTTATTACATTTTACACACTGAGACAAGGATATCCCTACCGGCCAAACCCTCCCTAACCCGGACGACGCTATGCCAATTGTGCGTCGCCCCACGGACCTCCCGGTTGCGGCCGGCTGCGACAGAGCCTGGGCGTGAACCCAGAGACTCTGGTGGCGCAGCTAGCACTGCGTTGCAGTGCCCTAGACCACTGCGCCACCCGGGAGATATACATGTACTGTAGCTATTGCCATGCATGAGATCCTCACATTGTAGCCTGTACACTGAATATATTAACTGATCATGTACTCTTCCTTGGTAAATAAATGTGTGGTTCAGGTATGAATCACAATGTCTAATCATTGATGTCCCAGGAGCAGAAGTGGTAAACACTGTTGAAGTGTATAATTGTAAAACATACATGCAGACACAGCATCATTAAAAGAATGGAGTTTGATAAACCTGGTATTGGATATGACTGAAAAATAATGTCTCACAGAAATTATGCTATAGACTAGAAACATGATATAAGTAAAGGCTGATTTGTAATTCATATATACAGAAAAAAACCTATCCACATCTAACTCCCTTCATCTGCATTAATCTGAGGACACGGGATAGTATTTCAATGAGATACTTAATTTCAACCAGTGGAGAATGTGAAACGCTTTATTGAAAGAAGTTCGTTATCTATGTATTATAAATACATAACACATGCATTATGATAATTGTAATATTATATTATAAATACAAATTCAATCTGTACTTCAATGCACATATGGTGTGCATTATAAAATGAGGAAGAGACGAGGTGGGGAGAGAGGTGTAGAAGACAGAAAGGGAAAGAGGTAAGAACAGAGGCAGACAGCATATGATTAATGAGTTTCAGTGCTTCACTAATATTCTCTGAGTTCATCACAATTACAGTGTCTTTAGCGGTGTCTCCTAACCAGCCTTGGGCCCCCAGTTGGCTCTAAGGTTATCTTAAGAGCGGGTGAGGTGGCGATGACGGGACTGGCTTCCTCTCTCACATCAAAACATACCTGCAGACGAGAGACAGATGGATAGAGAGAGAGCATGATTAAGCCTTGTTTTTTATATTCTAACACGGTCAGTCATCATAATCATCAGGGGTGAAAAGCAAAACTGACCTTGGATCATTAACTCTGGGACTACTACATCTCTATCTGTATTTCAATGTAAAACATCTCTTTAATAATACTTCCTGTTGACCCGACCAAGTGACCTCTCACCTATGATCATGCTGTGCCATCTGTGTCAGCCAGTTCAGATGCGGGAGCGGTTCACCAACACAGCTGATATAACCTAGAGGATTTAGGGAGAAGGGGGAGAGGGACGAAGTGAATGAGAGAGACTGTTATTGTGTGTGTGTGTGGTCTCACATGGTGTCCACGCTAAGCGGCTACAGAGTACTTTATGAAAAACAGACACGAGGACAATCAATAGACATAAATACCACCTGAAGCTTTTTAAAAAAGCTAACCATTACACTGTCATGAAATATGATTATATATAGTGTATGAAACAAATATGACATGGCCTGTTTATGAGTTGCCATAAAAGAAAGTTAGATTAATTCAAATGAAAATGGCAAGAACAGGCGTTCGTAGCTAAATGCTTTTGGTTATCTTGAGAATAATAATTGCGTGATTTATCATTCTATGTCACGACTTCCGCCGAAGTCGGTCCCTCTCCTTGTTCGGGCAGCGTTTGGCGGTCAACGTCACCGACCTTCTAGCCATTGCCGATCCACTTTTCATTTTCCATTGGTTTTGTCTTGTCTTCCATCACACCTGGTTCCAATTCCATCAATTACATGTTGTGTATTTAACCCTCTGTTCCCCCCCATGTCCTTGTCCGTAATTGTTTGCTGTCAGTGCTTGTGCACGTTATGTTCTGGTGTGCGTCGGGTTATGTCCCCATTTATTTCATTGTTCTGTATCCGGTGGGTTTTGATGATTAAACTTAGCCGTTGGAAACACAGTTTTGCTCTCCTGCGTCTGACTTCTCTGCCGCCAGTACGCACCCCTGACATTCTACGGTATGTGATATAGTACAATGTTATGAACCGACACTGAATCGTAGGAGCTAACTACTAGCTATGTAAAAGTTGGACGGAAGAACACCCAGTGCTGCTTGCCTGAGATGCCATCATCACACATTGTCTGCTATGACTTCCTTTGTGTTGGAAAAAGTAGCTTTCAGAACAATTCTTTTTGAATAGAAAATAAAAAGGTTTTGCACTCGACAAAAAGACACAAATGTACCACCAATGCATATAACAATTTGCCTGTGAATAACCACACCTTCATACATACTTGCTACTGTATGCAGAATTCTTGACGCACAACTGAAGGTGCTGCCAGCACGCCCACAAGCGAGCCACTCAGGTGCAGAATGATGGAAGAGGGCAAGGAACAAGATCAGTAACAACAATTTTTTGCAAGTTGGGGGGGGGGGGGGGGGCTAATAGCTGAATAATAGACTATTCAACCTTTACTAAAGAATAGTCTAATTGCCGAGCTAGGTGTAAAAATCCCCCCTCCTATCACAGACCAGATTTGCCCTAACGACCAAGGGGTAACTTGCTACTCAATGTAATAAAGTAATGACTTTAGAAAAATAAGTTACCTTACACGGTATGTTGGATGACAATTTGTTAGCTACGCTGTCCTTACGACCCACATAGCATATCATTACAGCAGTATGTACTGTATGTTAGCTATTAGATTATTCCCGTCATTCTTAGCTCAGCTAAATGGTATAGTCATTGTGCGTTCTCAATGGACATTCAGATGCTTTCGTAAATTCGCTCTGGCTATCTACACCGATTTCAGAGCACTCTCGTCTGAGTGTACCAGAGCGCAGAAAAATGAATTTGCGAGCGCTCAACACCCATTGAATATGGCCGGTGTCAGTAAACATCGGCAAAAAAGCATAATTAAATTGTTTCCAGCAGCACAGTTACATTCACAAACGCTCTGGTTAACACGAAAACTGCCTAAGCAGCTCTGCTAGGGCGAGTAAAATGGTCAGAGTGGTCTCATTTGTGTCTGGAAGTAGCTAGGAAGCTAGCCAACGTTAGCTTGGGCGCTTGACTGCTGTTTTAAGGCCAGAACCCTCGAAATCAACCCTACTCCTCGGCCAATGTCCAGTGTGCGCTCCGAGAGCGAAACAGTCTGAATTTACAAACTGACAGTCTGACAACGCTCTGAATTTATGAGTGTCATGTTGTACAGCGTCATATTTTCTGTTCCATCCTAACAGGAACCCAGAGGGTTTTTCGTTTTTCATGGAATAGAAACACCACATCAAATGAATTAAGCAAGTACCAGTCACAAGTTTGGACACACCTACTCATTCCAGGATTTTTCTATATTTTTACTATTTTCTACATTGTAGAATAATAGTGAAGACATCACAACTATGAAATAACACTTATGGAATCAGTTAAGAACTAATTCTTATTTACAAGGACAGCCTACTCCTTCCTCCCCGTTGGGGGAGTGTCTCGGCGGACCAGAACATAACTATTGTAACGACCTTGGGTTGGGTAACGACCCTGGGTTTATAAGCGCGGATATCGAATCTGCCACTGGAGCATGCTTTTGGGGAACAGTTGATAGCGCGCTGGACTGTGAGTCTTGTGAGTGCAACCATACGAAGATCATCAAAGGTAAGTGATTCATTTTATTGCTATTTCTGACTTTTGTGACTAATCTACTTGGCTGGTAACTGTATGTAATGTTTTGGGTGCTGGGCGCTGTCCTCAGATAATCGCATGGTATGCTTTTGCCGTAAAGCCTTTTTGAAATCTGACACCGCGGTTGGATTAACAAGAAGTTAATCTTTAAGCCGATGTATAACACTTGTTTGTTTTATGAATTTTTCTTATGAGTATTTCTGTTTTTGATTTTGGCGCTGTGCAATTTCACCGGATGTTGGCCAGGTGGGATTGCAGCGTCCCACACCCCCTAGAGAGGTTAACCATGCTTGTTCTCTTGTTTTGTATCTCATTGATTTATTTATCAAGACCAGTTCCCATGCTGGTCTCAGAGCAGCGCGAAACGGTTGATCACATGTCATTCAGTGATATTTATTCCCATAGTAATTCGTTGAAATAGCCTCCAGCTGTCCATCACTACTGTAAATAAAAACACAGCATCTTGTTTACATTCTTTATTGTTACCACAATGTCACAAATCATTTGTATCTACCTTTCCAATTACTTTTAGAGTTTGGGATTTACAAATGTGCACTTAATGTAATTTTTTGTTAAATCCAGTTTAAGCATAACTTTTGCCCTCCGAATTCATACAGCATTTAATGGGCATTTGTCATTAGAGCAAATCTGCTCTGTGAGAATATCTAATAATAATAATTGCTTTGTAAATAAGCATGCATGACATCCATGACATGCGCAAGAGACGGTGGTAATATTTGTCCTTTTACAGACTGTAATACATGGCATCCAGGTCATTTTCGTTTCTCTTGGAATAAAAACCTTAGTGTAACAACAGTTTTAGTAAGTATTACGCTACAGTCCAGTTACAGCTTCTTCTGACGAAGTAGAAACAAAACCCCCCAAAAAATGTGTGTGTGTGTGTGTGCAGGACAGAGGAATAGCAATTCTTACACTATTGTTCTAAATTCAATTTCCGCCTTCATCCTCATCATTCAGTTCATTGAAATCTGAATTTCATTTGAAGTCGTGCACAATTATCAGTTTCTATTTGGTTTATGTCACCCATTCATTGTCAGTTAGAGACACATTAGCGCATTGGGACCCAAAAGCATAATCAGTGCTCTAACTCCCCCTTGTGCTGGTCTGGAGCAATGACGTAGTGACGCAGGGTACCATACTAAACCACAAATAACCTCTACGTCCCGCAGCATAATCTCAAAACTTTTAGTTGAGCAACCACTGTAGGCCGATAGTTTTTAATATTTTCTGGGTCAAGGTTTGGCTTTTTCAAGAGAGGCTTTATTACTGCCACTTTTAGTGAGTTTGGTACACATCCAGTGGATAGGGAGCCATTTATTATGTTCAACATAGGAGGGCCAAGCACAGGAAGCAGCTCTTTCAGTAGTTTAGTTGGAATAGGGTCCAGCATGCAGCTTGAAGGATTAGAGGCCATGACTATTTTCATCAATGTGTCAAGAGATATAGTATTAAAAAAACTTTGCTTTACTAATGATCATGATCTTTTCGTCAAAGAAGTTCAAGAATTTATCACTGCTTAAGTGAAAGCCATCCTCTCTTGGGGAATGCTGCTTTTTAGTTATCTTGTCAAAAATAAATTTTGGATTGTTTTTATTCTCCTCAATTAAGTTGGAAATATAGGATGATCGAGCAGCAGTGAGGGCTCTTCGATACTGCACAGTACTGTCTTTCCAAGCTAGTCAGAAGACTTCCAGTTTGGTGTAGCGCCATTTCCGTTCCAATTTACTGGAAGCTTGCTTCAGGGCTCGGGTATTTTCTGTATACCAGGGAGCTAGTTTCTTATGACAAATGTTTATTGTTTTTAGGGGTGCGACTGCATCTAAGTTATTACGTAAGGTTAAATTTAGTTCCTCAGTTAGGTGGTTAACCAATTTTTGTACTCTGACATCCTTGGGTAGGTGGAGGGAGTCTGGAAGGGCATCTAGGAATCTTTGGGTTGTCCGAGAATTTATAGCACGGCTTTTGATGATCCTTGGTTGGGGTCTGAGCAGATTACTTGTTGCGACTGCAAATGTAATAAAATGGTGGTCCGATAGTCCAGGATTATGAGGAAAAAAAGTAAGATCCACAATATTTATTCCACGGGCCAAAACTAGCTCCAGAATATGACTGTGGCAGTGAATAGGTCCGGAGACATGTTGGACAAAACCCATTGAGTCGACGATGGCTCCGAACGTCTTTTGGAGTGGGTCTGTGGACTTTTCCATTTGAATATTATCTGCCATGACTACAAGGTCTGATAGGAATTCAGGGAGCTCAGGGAGGAAACCTGTCTCAGGCCCAGGAGGCCTGTAAACAGTAGCTATAAAAAGTGATTTGAGTAGGCTGCATAGATTTCATGACTCAAAAAGCTCAAAAAATGAAAACTTCTTTTTTGTAAATTGAAATTTGCTATCGTAAATGTTAGCAACACCTCCGCCTTTTCGGGATGCGCAGGAGATATGGTCACTAAAGTAACCAGGCCTCATTTAACACAGTAAATTAATCAGGCTTAAGCCATGTTTCAGTCAGGCCAATCACATCAAGATTATGATCAGTAATTAGTTAATTGACCATAACTGCCTTGGAAGTGAGGGATCTAACATCAAATAGCCCTATTTTGAGATGTGAGATATCACAATCTATTTCAATAATGACAGGAATGCAGGAGGTCTTTATTCCAGTGAGCTTGCTAAGGCAAACACAGCCATTTTTAGTTTTGCCCAACCTAGATCGAGGCACAGACACGGTCTCAATGGGGATAGCTGAGCTGACTAAACTGACTGTGCTAGTGGCAGACTCCACTAAGCTGGCAGGCTGGCTAACAGCCTGCTGCCTGGCCTGCACCCTATCGAATTGTGGAGCTTGGGGGGCACACCTTTTCCTATAGTCCACGATCAGCTCCTTTCTCTTGTTCACATTGAGGGAGAGGTTGTTGTCCTGGCACCACAATGCCAGGTCTCTGACCTAATCCCTATAGGCTGTCTCATCGTTGTCGGTGATCAGGCCTACCACTGTTGTGTCGTCAGCAAACTTAAAGATGGTATTGGAGCCATGTTTGGCCACACAGTCGTGGGTGAACAGGAACAACAGGAGGTGACTAAGCACGCACCCCCGAGGGGCTCCAGTATTGAGGATCAGCGTAGCAGATCTGTTGTTGCCCACCCTTTAGTCCCAGGGTCTTTAGCTTAGTGATGAGCTTTGTGGGCACTATGGTGTTGAACGCTGAGCTGTAGTCAATGAACAGCATTCTCACATAAGTGTTCCTTTTGTCCAGGTGGGAAAGGGCAGTGTGGAGTGTGATTGCAATTGCATCATCTGTGGATCTGTTGGGGCGGTATGCGAATTGGAGTTGGGTCTAGGGTTTCTGGCATGATGGTGTTGATGTGAGCCATGACCTGCCTTTCAAAGCACTTCATGGCTACTGATGTGAGTGCTATGGGGCGGTAATCATTTAGGTAGGTTAGCTTCGCTTTCTTGGACACAGGGACTATGGTGGTGTGTTTGAAACCTGCAGGTATTACTCGGTCAGGGAGATGTTGAAAATGTCAGTGAAGACACTTGCCAGTTGGTCCACGCATGCATTGGGTACACGTCCTAGTAATCCATCTGGCCCCACGGCTTTGTGAATGTTGACCTGTTGAAAGGTCTTGCTCACAATGGTTATAAAGAGTGGGATCACACAGTCGTCCAGAACAGCTGGTGCTCTCATGCATGCTTCAGTGTTGCTTGCCTCGAAGCGAGCATAAAAGGCATTTAGCTCGTCTGGTAGGCCTGCGTCACTGGGCAGGTCGCTGCTGAGTTTCCCTTTGTAGTTTTCAAGCCCTGCCACATCCGATGAGCGTCAGAGCCGGTGTATTAGAATTCAATCTTAGTCCTGTATTGACGTTTTGCCTGTTTGAGGGTTGGTCTGAGGCATCGCGCATATTAGACATCGCGCACCAGCACCAGACGTAGCTGCTCTGTCCAACCGATACACGGAGAAGCCAGCCAGCTCTATATTATCTATGTCGTCGTTCAGCCACGTCTCGGTGAAACATAAGATATTACAGTTTTGAATGTCCCGTTGGTAGGATAGTCTTACATCGTAGATCGTCCAGTTTGTATTCCTAGGATTGCATGTTGGCCAATAATACAGAGGGAAGTGGTGGTTTACCTACTCGTCAGCAAATTCTTACAAGGCACCCCGCACTCCTCCCCCTTTTCCTACATCTTTTCTTCTCGCTGATGATGGGGATTTAGGCCTTGTCTTGACAAAGCAGTATATCCTTTGCGTCCAGTTCGAGGTGAGTAATCTGTTCTGATGTCCAGAAGCTCTTTCCGGTAATAAGAGACAGTAGCAGTAACATTATGTACAAAATGAGTTACAAATAATGTGTGAGAAAAGACAAACAAAATGGTTAGGATCCCGTAAAACGGAAGCCATCCCCTCAAGTGCCATTATACTATGGGCTGAGGGCAACGGAGGGTTTGGGACCAGGCTCTTCTCTGAGAGGATGTTGGCACTCCCTGAAGCATACTGCTGATCTACTGTGGAGTATTATTCACAGGGCTATCGCTCACTAACAGCACCTTGATCCATCAGTAGGGAGGGGGGGGGGGGTTGTTTCTGTTGGGAAGAAGAGACAGTAAAGCATCTGTTTTTTTCTGGTTCCAGGCTGGTAGTGGTTTCTCTCTCTCACTCTTACAATCTCGCTCGCTCTCTCTCTCCTTTAATGGCATGAATATAACATGAGCTGTAGTACATTTTGTGTTTCGTCCCTTGACTTGGGGCAAGCTGTGTCGTATTATGCTGCCAACTATCACAACACTTTTCCCCAAAATTATACAAAGTTTGACTTTGTTCGATTGTTCTGTAAAATGTGTATTAATTTTTATTGTGAATTTGGAGAAGAAATACACTGAGTTTACAAAACATTAAGAACATCTGTTCTTTCCATGACAGACCAGGTGAATCCAAGTGAAAGCTGTGATCCCTTATTGATGTCACCTGTTAAATCCACTTCAATCAGTGTAGATGAAAGGGAGAAGACATGTTTAAGAAGGATTTTTAAGCCTTAAGACAATTGAGACATGGATTGTGTATGTGTGCCATTCAGAGGGTCAAAGGGCAAGACAAAAGATTGAAGTGCTTTTGAACGGGGTATGGTAGTAAGTGCCAGGCGCACCAGTTTGAATGTGTCAAGAACTGCAATGCTGCTGGGTTTTTCACATTCATCAGTTTCCCATGTGTATCAAAAATGGTCCACCAAAGGCCATCCAGCCAACTTGACACAACTGTGGGAAGCATTGGCGTCAACATGGGCCAGCATCCCTGAGGAGAACTTTTATACATTGTAGAGTCCATGCCCAGATTATTTGAGGCTGTTCTGAAGACAAAAGAGCGTGCAACTCAGTATTAGGAAGGTGTTCCTAATGTTTTGTACACTCAGTGCATGTAATCTATAGTGGATTGTCCTTTAAAAGTTGCAGCGTACTGCAGCACAGCTTGCATGGTGCCGCAGAATTCTATGGCACGTTATTTAAGTGCCAACAACTGGTACCATTTGTGCTAGTTAGTACCACCAGAGGGCATCTTTGAGAAGCATTTGATAGCCTTCAGTTAGTGGCTGTACTAGATAATTTTTTTGTAAGAACATAGTATATGAGACTAATTTTAAGAAATGTTACAAAATTCATTTGATTAATATTATGGTGTTTCTATTCCAAGTAAAACCATAACGTTAGGATGGAACGGAAAAGTTGGCGCTGTACAACGTGATGGTCGGGAGTAGGCTACAGTACTTGGCTTTTTAGCTAAAGAATCCCTCTGTCATAAGGGCACTCGGGAGACCGAGGTTCAATTCCCCGATGGGGAGGAAGGAGTAGGCTGTCCTTGTAAATAAGAGTTTGTTATTAACTGACTTGCCTAGTTAAATAAAGGTTAAAAACCTCTTGTCACTATAGGGGGTGCTGTTTCAACTTGGACATTTATCGTTCCCAAATTAAACTGCCTCGTACTCAATTCTTGCTCGTACAATATGCATATTATTATTACTATTGGATAGAAAACAATCTGTAGTTTCTAAAACCGTTTGAATTATGTCTGTGGGTGAAACAGAACTCTTTCTGCAGCGAAATTCATGACAGGAACTGCGAAGGTCTGAAAACGAGGCTCTGTTCTCAGATCAGTTTAAAGCTCTGTATGTATCCTATGGGTCGACATGAACTGCACCCGCCTTCCCCTGGATGTCAGTAACCAATGAGAATTGGAATGGAGTTTCTACGCAGATCTCAGACCTTATAAAGCCCCAAGGAACGAAGGGAGCTCTCTTTTTGACGTTCGTCATGACGCAAAGCAAGACCTCAGGATGGCATTTTGAAACGCTCAGTTATCGGCCTTAGATATATCCGTCTGTAATTTAATTCGATATAGGTGTTAGAAACATCATAACGAAGTTATTTTAAACCGAGTTATATCAGTTTATGCGAGTATATTGTGATTTTCGGGAATTTCCTTAGTATTGCGTTTTGAACATTTGGGCATGTCTGCGCCACATAGCTATTGTTAGCTGCTAGTTCCAAAGTTGAAGAGGACGTTTTACAACCGAGCAACGATTCTTTTGGACAAAGGACAACTTGCCCAAGATTCTGATGGAAGCTCGTCCAAAAGTAAGAGCTATTTATGATGTTATTCCGTATTTATGTGGAAAAATGAAAAAGGATTTGTCCGCCATTATTGCGGCACTGTTCTGGCTGTAACGCACACTATATGTCTAGTAACGTTAATTTAAAAAATCTAACACAGCGGTTGCATTAATAACTAATGCATCTTTCATTTGCTGTCCAACCTGTATTTTTTTGTCAAGTTTACGATTATTTATCGATTAGATTAGGTGCCTCTCCAAGATGGCACCGGCCAGAATGCATGAAATGCTGCTACTGATCACATTGTATAACCACGATTTGTGCTGCTAAATATGCACATTTTCGAACAAAACCTATATGCATTGTGTAATATGATGTTACAGGACTGTCATCTGATGAAGTATATCAAGGTTAGTCAAAAATTATATATCTTTTGCTGGATTGTTACGATCGCTAACCTTTGCTACTGGTAAACGGCTTGTGTTTCCGGCTATTGTGGTAAGCTAATATAATGCTAATTTGTGTTTTCGCTGTAAAACACTTAAAAAATCTGACATTGGCTGGATTCACAAGATGTTGGGCTTTCATTTGCTGTACGCTGTGTATTTTTCAGAAATGATTTATGATGAGTAATTAGGTATTTGACGTTGGTCTCTGTAATTATTCTGGCTGCATCGACGCTATTTCAGATTGCAGCTGCAATGTAGAACTGTGATTTATACCTGAAATATGCACATTTTTCTAACAAAACATATGCTATACAATAAATATGTTATCAGACTGTCATTTGATGAAGTTGTTTCTTGGTTAGTGGCTATTTATATCTTTATTTGGTCGAATTTGTGATAGCTACTGATGGAGTAAAAAACTGGTGGAGTAAAAAAAGTGGTGTCTTTTGCTAACGTGGTTAGCTAATAGATTTACATATTGTGTCTTCCCTGTAAAACATTTTAAAAATCAGAAATGATGGCTGGATTCACAAGATGTGTATCTTTCATCTGGTGTCTTGGACTTGTGATTTAATGATATTTAGATGCTAGTATTTACTTGTGACGCTATGCTAGGCTATGCTAGTCAGCTTTTTTACTGATGGAGGTGCTCCCGGATCCGGGTTTGGGAGGAATTAGAGGTTAAACTAAGAGCATAACATTTCTACTGTATAATTGTAGTCTAACCAATACCCAAACGGAGATTCAGTGAAAATAAAAATCGCAATGATTTATCAAGACTAGTCCCCATGCTTGTCTCAGAGCAGCGTGAAATACTGACAGTACCCGCAAACACCAGTCTCAACGTCAACAGTGAAGAGGCGACTCCGGGATGCTAGCCTTCCAGGGAAAGTTTCTCTTTCCAGTGTCTGTGTTCTTTAGCCCATCTTAATCTTTTATTTTTATTGGCCAGTCTGAGATATGGCTTTTTCTTTGCAACTCTGCCTAGAAGGCCAGCATCCCGGAGTCACCTCTTCACTGTTTGTATTTGTATTTATTATGGAATCCCATTAGCTGCTGCCAAAACAGCAGCTACTCTTCCTGGGGCCCAGCAAAATGAATGCAGTTTATACAATTTTAAAAACATTACAGTACATTCACAGATTTCACAACACACTGTGTGCCCTCAGGCCCCTACTCCACCACTTCCACATATCTACAGTACTAAATCCATGTGTATGTATAGTGCGTATGTTATCGTGTGTGTGTGTGTATGCATGTGTCTGTTCCAATGTTTGTGTTGCTTCACAGTTCCATAAGGTGTTTTTTAATCTGTTTTTTAAATCAAATTTTACTGCTTGCGTCAGTTACTTGATGTGGAATAGAGTACTATCTATGTAGTACTGTGCGCCTCCCGTAGTCTGTTCTGGAATTGGGGACTGTGAAGAGACCTCTTGTGGCATGTCTTGTGGGGTATGCATGGGTTTCTGAGCTGTGTGCCAGTAGTTTAGACAGACAGCTCAGTGCATTCAACATGTCAATACCTCTCATAAATAAAAGTAGTGATGAAGTCAATCTCTCCTCCACTTTCAGCCAGGAGCGATTGATATGCATATTATTAATATTAGCTCCCTGTGTACATCAAAGGGCCAGCCATGCTGCCCTGTTCTGAGCCAATTGCAATTTTCCTTAGTCCTTTTTTCTGTCACCTTACCACACGACTGAACAGTAGTCAAGGTGCGACAAAACTAGGGCCTGTAGGACCTGCCTTGTTGACAGTGCTGTTAAGAAGGCAGAGCATCTCTTTATTATAGGCAGATTTCTCCCCATCTTAGCTACTACTGCATCAATATGTTTTGACCATGACAGTTTACAATCTAGTGTTACTCCAAGCAGTTTAGTCATCTCAACTTGCTCAATTTCCACATTATTTATTACAAGATTTATGGAGACAGTAAAGGTTAAGGTTCAGGGTTTAGTGAGTGTTTTGTTCCAAATACAATGCTTTTAGTTTT
Organism: Salvelinus alpinus; assembly: GCF_045679555.1. Taxonomy (NCBI): domain Eukaryota; kingdom Metazoa; phylum Chordata; class Actinopteri; order Salmoniformes; family Salmonidae; genus Salvelinus; species Salvelinus alpinus. The sequence goes on from NC_092094.1 coordinate 69,681,152, forward strand.
AGAAATATTTAGGGCTAACTTATTCCTTGCCACCCACTCTGAAACTAACTGCAGCTCTTTGTTGAGTGTTGCAGTCATTTCAGTCGCTGTAGTAGCTGATGTGTACAGTGTTGAGTCATCTGCATACATAGAAACTCTGGCTTTACTCAGTCAGTGGCGTGTCATTAGTAAAAATTGAAAAAAGCAAGGGGCCTAAACAGCTACACTGGGGAATTTGTGATTCTAACTGGATTATATTTGAGAGGCTTCCATTAAATAACACCCTCTGTGTTCTGTTAGACAAGTAACTCTTAATCATTATAGCAGGGGGTGTGAAGCCATAACCCATACGTTTTCCAGCAGCAGACTATGATCGATAATGTCAAAAGCTGAACTGAAGTCTAACAAGACAGCCCCCACAATCATTTTATCATCAATTTCTATCTGCCAATCATCAGTCATTTGTGTAAGTGCTGTGCTTGTTGAGTGTCCTTGCATGCTGAAATTCTGTTGTCAATTTGTTTACTGTGAAATAGCATTGTATCTGGTCAAACACAATTTTTTCCAGAAGTTTACTAAGGGTTGGTGGTAACAGGCTGATTGGTCGGCTATTTGAGCCAGTAAAGGGGGCTTTACTATTCTTGGGTAGCAGAATGACTTTAGCTTCCCTCCAGACCTGAGGGCACACACTCTCTAGTAGGCTTAATTTGAAGATGTGGCAAATAGGAGTGGCAATATTGTCTGCTATTATCCTCTGTAATTTTCCATCCAGATTGTCAGACCCCGGTGGCTTGTCATTGTTAATAGACAACATTTTTTTCACCTTCCACACTGACTTTACGGAATTCAAAAGTACAATTCTTGTCTTTCATAATTTGGTCCGATATACTTGGATGTGTAGTGTCAGCATTTAGGCTAGCTGGGCTTTCGCGTTTCTCTCCCTATACAGAATCTGGCAGGATCCCGGGCCAGATAGCAGCGCTCACAGCAATTATGCCCAACAGAGCCACAGGATTCAAAATAAAATCAAAGTATATTAAACACTGTCAGCTTTTAAACCGAGGTCTTTTGTTCAGGTTTCAGTTTGGCGATCGACAACTGCAAACATACGTTGCGCTCTGATGAAGTTGAGACATTGTGTGTTTGCCAGTCATCGGTCAATGTTGACATTGAGACTGGTGTTTTGCGGGTACTATTTAATGAAGCTGCCAGTTGAGGACTTGTGAGGCGTCTTTTTCTCAAACTAGACACTCTAATGTACTTGTCCTCTTGCTCAGTTGTGTACCGGGGCCTCCCACTCCTATTTCTATTCTGGTTAGAGCCAGTTTGCATTGTTCTGTGAAGGGAGTAGTACACGTCGTTGTACCAGATCTTCAGTTTCTTGGCAATTTCTCGCATGGAATAGCCTTCATTTCTCAGAACAAGAATAGACTGACAAGTTTCAGAAGAAAGTTATTTGTTTCTGGCCATTTTGAGCCTGTAATCGTACCCACAATTGCTGATGCTCCAGATACTCAACGAGTCTAAAGAAGGCCAGTTTTATTGCATCTTTAATCACCACAACAGTTTTCAGCTGCGCTAACATAATTGCAAAAGGCTTTTCTGTCATGGCTGTGGGTAACTGGTGCAAGGAGTCAGGCGCAGGAGAGCTGAGATGCGTGGACAAGGTATTTAATACAAGATCACACCAGTATAAACACAATACTACGGTGCGGGAAAAATACCGGTACCACGAAATAAACGGGCGTAATAACAAAACCCGGCAACAAATAACCAGCCGTCAGTAACAGCCTGAACAATAGAACAAACACGCACACAAACATGGGGGAAACCAGAGGATTAAATAATGAACATGTAATGGGGGGAATTGTAACCAGGTGTGTAGAAAACAAAGACAAAATAAATGGAAAATGAAAAGTGGATCGGCGATGGCTAGAAGGCCGGTGACGCTGAACGCCGCTCGAACAAGGAGAGGGACCGACTCCGGCAGAAGTCATGACAGTACCCCCCCTCCCCCGACGCGCAACTCCAGCAGTGCGCCGACACCGGCCTCGAGGACGACCCAGAGGGCGAGGAGCAGGGCGATCCGGATGGAGACGGTGGAACTCCCGCAGCATCGAAGGGTCCAATACGTCCTCAACTGGCACCCAGCATTTTCTCCTCCGGACCGCACCCCTCCCACTCCACGAGGTACTGAAGGCCCCTCGCCCGACGCCTCGAGTCCAGTATGGATCGGACTGCATACGCCGGGGCCCCCTCAATGTCCCGAGGGGGCGGAGGAACCTCCTGCACCTCAAACTCCTGGAGTGGACCAGCCACCACCGGCCTGAGGAGAGATGCATGGAACGAGGAGTTAATATGGTAATCTGGGGGAAGCTGTAAACTGAATTGTGGTTTAATATAATATGCCTACGCTTCTACTTATGCTATTAGCTACATCTTGAGCCTGTCTGTCTATTTTCTGTAGCACAAGTATGCACCTGGCCTCTCTGGTGCCACGACAAGCCAGACTACAAAAGCTTGTTGGATACTTATTTCAACCGTTTTTCTTTAGCCTGTTGGAGGAGAGATGCACGCTTGCTCTTGCTTGCTGAATATAAACATGCACAAGTACAGTGAAATGCCTTTTTTGCAAACTCAAAACCCAACAATGCAATAATAAATAACAATGTATTACTAGTAAAATAAAGTAAGCAAGCAAGCATACTAAATACAGGATATATTTAAAGTCAGTTACAATACCATATGGAGGGATACTGGAGTGATGTAGGTAAACATGTATAGGGGTAAGGGGACTAGGCAACAGGATATAAGATAAACAGAGTAGCAGCAGTTTGCATGTCAGTGGGTGTGCGGGTGTGTAGAGTCAGTATACATGTATGCGCATATTATGTGTGAGTGAGAAAATTATGGAGTGAGTGTTTGTGTGTGTGCTGGAGTGACAGTGTGTGTGAGGGTGTACCTTCACCACCTGGGGGCGTCACGTCAGAAAGTCCAGGACCCAGTTGCACAGGGCAGGGTCGAGACCCAGGGTCTCAAGCTTAATGATGAGTCTGGAGGGTACTATGATGTTGAATGCTGAGCTGTAGTTCTTACATAGGTATTCCTCTTGTCCAGATGGGATAGGGCAGTGTGCAGTGCGATGTCAATTGCATCGTCTGTGGACCTATTGGTGCAGTAAGCAAATTGGAGTGGGTCTAGGCTATCAGGTAGGGTGGAGGTGGTATGATCCTTGACTAGTCTCTCAAAGCACTTCATGATGACAAAAGTGAGTGCTACGGGGCAATAGTCATTTAGTTCAGTGAGGCATCGTTGGGCAGATTACGGTTGGGTCTTCCTTTGTATTCCGTAATGGACTGTAAACCCTGCCACATGCAGCGGGCATCAGAGCCTGTGTAATATGATCCCACCTATTCCTATATTGTCCTTTTGCTCGTTTGATGACTCTGCAAAGGTCATAGCGGGCCTTCTTGTACTTATTCCTGTCTTCGGCCGTAGCATCAGGGTTGTCTACGATAGCTCTGTGAGCGGTAGCCCTGCTCTTAATTTAGCGCCAACCTCTGTGTTAATCCAGGTTTTTTGATTTGGGAAGCATCGAACCCTCACCATACGACGTTGCCGATGCATTTTCTAATGAAGCCAGTGATGGAGGTGGTTAGTTCGTCAATGTTATCGGCGGAGTCTCGAAACATATTTCAATCAGCGCTAGCAAAGCAGTCCTGCAGCCTCTGATTCTGATTTGCCGAATGGTGGACGAGGGAGGACCTTGTTTGCTTGCTTGTGGGTAGAATATCAGTGGTCTAGGACTTTATCGCCCCAAGTGGTTTTGGAGACGTGTTGATGGAAGTTGGGCATCACGTGTCTTAGTAACGCCAAATTAAAATCGCCAGCAACCAGAAAGGCCGCCTTTGGGTGTAGAGTTTCCTGCTTGTTTATAGCCTAGTACAGTTTGTTAAGAGCCAGCTTGTTATTTTTATTGTCCCTGGGGTGGAATGTATACAGCAGTCCCGATAACAGCTGAAAACTCCCTCCGGAGGTAGAAGGGTCGGTATTTGACCATCAGGTATTCCAAGACGGGTGAACAGTGGGTCGACACTTCCACCGCCCTGGAATTAGCGCAGTTGGAATTGATGAAGTGGCAAACCCCTCTCCCCCTCGATTTCCCCGACTCCACTGTCCTGTTCGCCCGGTTAATGGAGAATCTATCGAGTCGGATAGCCGTGGGGGGTATCTTGTCTGATGGCCATATTTCTGAAAATAAAATAATATTGTAGTTCCCGAGAGTCCCGTTGGTAGCAAACCGCCATTAGAGGTCATCCATATTATTATCAAGTGACTGTAGAATGGGGGGAAGAGGTGGCTGGTTTTCCCTTGATCTCACCGGGATCCCCTCTCTCTTTCCTCCGTAACACTGGCATTTCCTAATGGGTAGCTCTTGGGTAGCCCGAAAACTGGGTTGGAATTACAGAGAAAGCCCAGGGCAGATGATTCGAAATAGAAGCAAGTAACTGCCGATCTTATGTTCAAGCGTTCTTGTCAGCTGTAAGAAATAATAGGGGATATATTTCATGAAAATAGAGTAAAAATAAACAACAAAATAGCTAAGTTGGATCGGAGCTTGCAAAACAGAGGCCATCCAGTAAGGCGCCATCTTGTTCATTTATTTTCCTATAGTAAGTCTTAACACCGGGCTACATTCTGACAAAATAGACCATATGAGTGGCCTGCTAATGTAACTTTCTTGTCCTTCTAAACTGTTGAGAATAGACCCAAACTGATCCAAATGGTTGCATAATCAGGCCTAGGCTGTAGGCCTATGCGGTTATTTCTGCATTAAATAAAACAACGTTTGTTGACGTTTGAGCAGTTATTCAAATTGGCCTACATCACTGCAGTTTACAGCCTATGGAAAATAATTGTGTAGTCACTTGATAACAATAATACGTTCCTCGTGGCACTGTGTTGTCGTTGCCCAGATATAATAACTGTCTTATCTAATACGTTGATATGTCTAATCAATAGTTGAACTTTGCGTGCCCGGGGACCACAGAGCGCAGCCTGTTGGAACGCACTACAGATTTTCCATTTCATAACCTGTTAACTATTTTTCTTGCACTTTGACAGGTAAAAATATAGCCTATAACTCTAATATTTAGCTAATGAATGGCCTAATATCTAGCTAATATTTAGCTTCGTACTTCAGCGCGAAGTATGTTTGTTGTTGTTGAACGCTGTCGAACGCCGAAACTGAAACCTGTCGAACGCTGAAACCTGAACTATAAACCTCAGTTTAAAAGCTGACAGTGTTTTTCTATACTTTTATTTTATCTTGAATCCTGCAGCTCTGTTGGGCTAAATTGCTGTGAGCGCTGCTATCTGTCCCGGGATCTGGCCAGATTCCGTATAGGGGGAGAGATGCGAAAGCCCAGCTAGCCTAGCTGGCTCGGCGGGCTCAAATGGAGGCCGCTATTAAACGTTTCCAGTGTTGCAGGAGCTGTGTTTACTTTGCTTTGTAGCAACTGCTACTAAGGAACCCACGCCCACCAACTTTACATTTTTCTTCCACTCCAGTAGCCGGACGCCGCTCTGGTCTGGTCGGCTCTCCACAGCCGACTGGCCGGTGCTAGGCAGGGTTCCATCCCCGAAGGGGTCTCCCCCTTCCCTGGAGAATGGAGCTGATCTCGACCCAACCAACCAGCCATGCCACTCGCCATGGATGTCGAAGAAGGCGTCCTCTGGCAACAGGGATCTCCATGGATATGTTGAGCCTGGAACTGACACAGACCAGAGGTTCCGGCGCCTTCGTCCTTGGTGGCTTCCCAATCAAGATCGGATCCAGAGGTACCTGCGTCTTCATCCTCGTCCATGTCTCCCTCTCCAGTGGCTTCTAACTCGGGTTTAGATCCTCGGAGCTCCCAGCCTCACCAGTCCGTGAGGCTGCCTGAGAGCCCGGCCCATTCAACATCACCAGCTGTCATCATAGGCAGCTCTGGTGAGAAACATCTCGGTCTCCAAGGCAATAACCTTTTGCTACACAGGAGCACAAATACAGGACATAACAAGGCTGCTTCCGACTGTTCTACCACAGATGCCAGGAGTAGTCCATGTGGGGGTCAATTGACATCAGGAGGACTAGCTCAGAACTGATTTTAGCATTAAAAGACTCCAAAAAACTGCCAATAATTTCAGGTCCAGTACCAACGTTGGATCGCGGGCGTAAATGATTCAGCAGACTGCTGGCATTACACATCTGGCTACAAGACAACTGTAGCTCTGCTGGAGTCACTTTTATTGACAACTTCTGGAAACAGAAGATACTCTACAGGAATGATGGAATGATGGATAAATCATCTTGGCTCCTGGACTCGGATTTCAAGGCTGCGTTGGAACAATGACTGGTAAATGATCCAAGACCAGCTCAGTTAATCCCTACCATTGTGACAATGAGTCATCATAATGCTGCATCAAATGTACATGAGGGGCATTGGCAAACACAAAGTAAGTCATTTAATGTATGTACCCCTAATTGCACCGAATACATCTGTTAAACCTACAGCTATTGTAAGCAGTAATCATGAGCCTATAAACCAGAGTTACACCATTAGCACTGAGGCGGTGTGCAATAGCAGGAAGACCACTTTATGCAGCTCACCCTGCACTATCAGCTCCAATGTAAATAACATGAGTAAGTCTACCTCTGATAAGCTTCCCAGTAAAGCATTAAAAACAATCTAGCAACACAGAAAAGTTTTAAAAAACAGCCCATATTAACATATGTAGCCTAAGAAAAAGGTTTCTGATCTTAGGGGCATTGGCAAACGCAATGTAAGTCATTTAATTTATGTACCCCTAATTGCACCGAATACATCTGTTTATCCTACAGCTTTCTAACCTGGATCAGGTTGTCAGTCAACCTACCAGGGTAGTTACAAACAGCACGGGAATTAAATCATCAACATGTATTGATCACATCTTTACTAACGCTGCAGATATATTTTTTTACTTCTTATGGCTGGGGGCAGTATTGAGTAGCTTGGATGAATAAGGTGCCCAGAGTAAACTTCCTGCTACTCAGGCCCAGAAGATAAGATATGCATATTAGATTTGGATAGAAAACACTCTGAAGTTTCTAAAACTGTTTGAATGATGTCTGTGAGTATAACAGAACTCATATGGCAGGCAAAAACCTGAGAAAAAATCCAACCAGGAAGTGGGAAATCTGAGGTTTGTAGTTTTTCAACTCATCCCCTATTGAAGATACAGTGGGATATTGGTCATCTTGCACTTCCTAAGGCTTCCACTAGATGTCAACAGTCTTTAGAACCTTGTTTGATGCGTCTACTGTGAAGGGGGGCCGAATGAGAGGGGAATGAGTCAGAGGTCTGCCAGGAGCCATGAGCTGACCATGCGCGGTCAAGTGAAAGTTAGCTTGCGTTCCATTGAATTTCTACAGACAAAGGAATTCTCCGGTTGGAACATTATTGAAGACGTATGTTAAAAACATCCTAATGATTGATTCTATACTTCGTTTGACATGTTTCTACGGACTGTAACGGAACTTTTTGACTTTTCGTCTGCTCACGCGTCATGAATTTGGATTACAGGGCTGAACGCGCTAACAAAAAGGAGGTATTTGGACATAAATTATGAACTTTATCAAACAAATCAAACATTTATTGTAGAACTGGGATTCCTGGGAGTGCATTCTGATGAAGATCATCAAAGGTAAGTGTATATTTATAATGCTATTTCTGACTAATGTTGACTCCACAACATGGCGGATATCTGTATGGCTTGTTTTGGTGCCTGAGCGCTGTATTCAGATTATTGCATGGTATGCTTTTTCCGTAAAGCTTTTTTGAAATCTGACACAGCGGTTGCATTAAGGAGAAGTTTATCTAAAGTTCCATGTATAATAGTTGTATCTTTTATCAATGTTTATTATGAGTATTTCTGTAAATTGATGTGGCTCTCTGCAAAATCGTTGCATGTTTTGGAACTACTGAACATAACACGCCATTGTAAAATGAGATTTTTGGATATAAATATGCATTTTATCGAACAAAACATACATGTATTGTGTAACATGAAGTCCTATGAGTGTCATCTGATGAAGATCATCAAAAGATTGTGTTTGACCAGATACAATGCTATTTCACAGTAAACAAATTGACAACAGAATTTCAGCATGCTTATAGGGAAGGACACTCAACAAGCACAGCACTTACACAAATGACTGATGTTTGGCTGAGAGAAATTGATGATAAAATGATTGTGGGGCTGTCTTGTTAGACTTCAGTGCGGCGTTTGACATTATCGATCATAGTCTGCTGCTGGAAAAACGTATGTGTTATGGCTTCACACCCCCTGCTATAATGTGGATAAAGAGTTACTTGTCTAACAGAACACAGAGGGTGCTTTTTTCAATTTTTACTAACAACATGCCACTGACTTTGAGTAAAGCCAGAGTGTCTATGTATGCGGATGACTCGACACTATACACATCAGCTACTACAGCAACTGAAATGACTGCAACACTCAACAAAGAGATGCAGTTAGTTTCAGTGGGTGGCAAGGAATAAGATAGCCATAAATATTTCTAAATCTAAAAGCATTGTATTTAGAACAAAACACTCACTAAACCTAAACTAAATCTTGTAATAAATAATGTGGGAATTGAGCAAGTTGAGATGACTAAACTGCTTGGAGTAACACTAGATTGTAAACTGTCATGGTCAAAACATATTGATGCAGTAGTAGCTAAGATGGGGAGAAATCTGCCTATAATAAAGCGATGCTCTGCCTTCTTAACAGCACAGTCAATAAGGCAGGTCCTACAGGCCCTAGTTTTGTCCTTGACTACTGTTCAGTCGTGTGGTCAGGTGCCACAAAAAAGGACTTAGGAAAATTGGCTCAGAACAGAGCAGCACGGCTGGCCCTTTGATCTACACAGGGAGCTAATATTAATAATATGCATATCAATCTCTCCTGGCTGAAAGTGGAGGAGAGATTGACTTCATCACTACTTTTATTTATGAGAGGTATTGACATGTTGAATGCACCGAGCTGTATGTCTAAACTACTGGCACACAGCTCAGAAACCCATGCATACCCCACAAGACATGCCACAAGAGGTCTCTTCACAGTCCCCAATTCCAGAACAGACTATGGGAGGCACACAGTACTACATAGAGCCATGACTACATGGAACTCTATGGCACATCAAGTATCTTGAGCAAACAGTAAAATTACATTTAAAAAAACACCTTATGGAACAGTGGGGACCGTGAAGCAACACAAACATTGGCACAGACACACACACACGATAACATACACATGGATTTAGTACTGTAGATATGTGGAAGTGGTGGAGTAGGGGCCTGAGGGCACACAGTGTGTTGTGAAATCTGTGAATGTACTGTAATGTTTTTAAAATTGTATAAACTGCATTCATTTTTCTGGACCCCAGGAATAGTAGCTGCTGCTTTGGCAGCAGCTAATGGGAATCCATAATAAATACAAATACAAACAGTGAAGAGGTGACTCCGGGATGCTGGCCTTCTAGGCAGAGTTGCAAAGAAAAAGCCATATCTCAGACTGGCCAATAAAAATAATAGATTAAGATGGGCTAAAGAAAACAGACACTGGACAGAGGAACTTTCCCTGGAAGGCCAGCATCCCGGAGTCGCCTCTTCACTGTTGACGTTGAGACTGGTGTTTGCGGGTACTATTTAATGAAGCTGTCAGTATTTCACGCTGCTCTGAGACAAGCATGGGGACTAGTCTTGATAAATCAATGAGATTTTTATTTTCACTGAATCTCCGTTTGGGTATTGGTTAGACTACAATTATACAGTAGAAATGTTAATAAATACAAATACTAGCCTCTCTTTTCCAGCTGTTCCCGTGCGCAACAGGCTATAGACTAACGAAGCCTCTCCGCAATAGGCTATTCCTCTTTTTGTGAAATCCCAGGAACGCTATAGGCTACAAAAGTTATAGGACATATAATTTTTTTTATCCTATGCCTAATAGCCAATCCGGGGAAAGAAGCAAGCTTGCTTTTACTAATTGCTCATGTAAAACAGTACTACAGTATAGAAAATGCATTTTGGGAAAAGTTGAGGAGAGGAGAGAAACTGCATTGGTGTGATAATTTTTGGCCGGTTATGATAACATTGTTGCACTGATGTATTGTAAATAGTTGCACAGGACAGACAGAGAGATGAGCACAGTGAAAAAGAACAACCAAAGGAATTGAAAACCACTAGAAAAATGGAAATCACATACTTCCAAACTACTTGAGCAACAAGGCAATGACATGCTGTAAAGAGTTGCACAGGCTAAACAGTGTTGTTGAATTGCCACATTCAAATACAAGTTACTATACTATTTTTCATTGGGCCTACATTGAAGTATTATTTGCAGTTGTCACTATGACAATGAACACACCCTGAAAGCACTGAATGGTCTGAACTAGTATCTGTGTGTTAGAGACCTCATGAATGGTCTTGTGTTATCACCTTATTAATAGGCAGCCTGTCGTAGGATGGGTCGATCAGTTGATTGACAGGTGCAGGACTGTAGAACGATAAACTATCCTCTAGTGTGGATTCTCACCAACTTTTTATAGTTATGTAGCCTATAGTTTATAGTTATTGGTTTGGTGGATGGCCTTAACTCTTACACGACACAACTAATGTATTTATCACAACAGAACTACTAGTAGGTATGGCTAGCGTTAGCGAACTTGAATGAAATACATATAAATTACACTTGTTTATTTGACTTTTATACTTTATAAATTGACTCCTTTAAATAATTTACTCTATCAAGTTTGCCACAGGCGTGATGTAGTAGGTAAGTAAAGCAGCAGTTGAATCCATCCCTTCCGTTATTTGGCTGTGCCCATAGCAACGTAAAAAAATTAGGTGGATAGCTAGCTTAAAAACAAACAATTGATTGGTGATGCTATGGTAACAATTGCAGCTTGCTAGCAAATCTATTGTTAAACTCAGCAAAAAAAGAAACGTCCTCTCACTGTCAACTGCGTTTATTTTCAGCAAACTTAACATGTGTAAATATTTGTATGAACATAACAAGATTCAGAAACTGAGACAAACTGAACACAGACATGTGACTAACAGAAATTTTATAATGTGTCCCTGAACAAAGGGGGGGTCAAAATCAAAAGTAACAGTCAGTATCTGGTGTGGCCACCAGCTGCATTAAGTACTGCAGTGCATCTCCTCCTCATGGACTGCACCAGATTTGCCAGTACTTGCTGTGAGATGTTACCCCACTCTTACAACAAGGCACCTGCAAGTTCCCAGACATTTCTGGGGGGAATGGCCCTAGCCCTCAACCTCCAATCCAACAGGTCCCAGTGTAATGCTAATTTCTTCGACGATAAACGCAAATCCGACTATTACCCCTGCTGAGACAAAACCGCGACTCGTCAGTGAAGAGCACTTTTTGCCAGTTCTGTCTGGTCCAGCAACGGTGGTTTTGTGCCCATAGGCGACGTTGTTGCCGGTGATATCTGGTGAGGACCTGCCTTACAAACAGGCCTACAAGCCCTCAGTCCAGCCTCTCTCAGCCTATTGCGGACAGTCTGAGCACTGATGGAGGGATTGTGCGTTCCTGGTGTAACTCCGGCAGTTGTTGTTGTCATCCTGTACCTGTCCCGCAGGTGTGATGTTCGGATGTACCGATCCTGTGCAGGTGTTGTTACACGTGGTCTGCCACTGCGAGGACGATCAGCTGTCCTTCCTGTCTCCCTGTAGCACTGTCTTAGGCATCTCACAGTACGGACATTGTAATTTATTGCCCTGGCCACATTTGCAGTCCTCATGCCTCCTTGCAGCATGCCTAAGGCACATTCACATTGACCCTGGGCATTTTTCTCTTGGTGTTTTTCAGAGTCAGTAGAAAGGCCTCTTTAGTGTCCAAAGTTTTCATAATTGTGACCTTAATTGCCTACCGTCTGTAAGCTGTTAGTGTCTTACAACCTTTTCTCAATAGGGGGGCGCTGTTTCCACTTTGTAAAAATTCGTTCCCAAATTAAACTGCCTCGTACTCAATTCTTGCTCGTACAATATGCATATTATTATTACTATTGGATAGAAAACACTCTCTAGTTTCTAATTATATCTTTGAGTAAAACAGAACTCATTTTGCAGCAAACTTCCTATCAGGAACTGAAAAATCTCAAATCGGGGGCTCTGTTCCAGGGTCAGTTTATAAATTTCCATGTAATCTATGGGTCGACATGCACTGCATACGCCTTCCCCTAGATGTCAGTAAGCAGTGAGAATTGGAATGGAGTGTCTGGGTAGTTCTGAGGCCGTATAAAAGCTCTTGGAACCGGGTGTGCACTCTTTTCAACGTTCATCATGACGCAAGACAGACCTCAGGATTGCATTCTGAAAAGCTCTCGTTATAGGCTTTAGATATATCCGGCTCTGATTTTATTCGATATAGGTGTTAAAAACATCATAATGTAGTTATTTTAAACCGAGTTATATCAGTTTATATCAGTATTTTGCGATTTTCGGTATTTCATTTGTGCTGCGTTATAGTGAGTTGGACACGTCTTCGTCACATGGCTAACGTTTGCTGCTAATTCCAAAGTTGAAGACGACAATCTACAACCGAGCAACGATTCTTCTGGACAAAGGACAACTTGCACAAGATTCTGATGGAAGCTCATCAAAAAGTAAGAACTATTTATGATGTTAATTCGTTGTTCTGTTGAAAAATGTTACACTACTATTCCGCCATTAATTTCGGTGCGGTCTCGCTTTAACGCACGCTGTATGTCGTAGTAACGTTAATTTTAAAAATCTAACACAGCGGTTGCATTAAGAACTAATGTATCTTTCATTTGCTGTCCAACCTGTATTTTTTAGTCAAGTTTATGATTAGTTATTGATTAGATTAGGTGCCTCTCCCAAGATTTCTCCCGACATTTTGTTGGCAGCTTGGCTACTATTCTCATTGTATAACCACGATTTGTGCCGCTAAATATGCACATTTTCGAACAAACAATATATGTATTGTGTAATATGATGTTATAAGACTGTCATCTGATGAAGTTTTGAGGAGGTTAGTGAAAAAATTTATATCTTTTGCTGGTTTATTCGCTATCGCTAACGTGCATGAATCAATGCTGCTGTGTGGTTGGCTATTGTAGTAAGCTAATATAATGCTAAATTGTGTTTTCGCTGTAAAACACTTAAAGAATCTGAAATATTGGCTGGATTCACAAGATCTTTGTCTTTCATTTGCTGTACGCTGTGTATTTTTCATAAATGTTTTATGATGAGTATTTAGGTAATTCACGTTGCTCTCTGTAGTTATTCTAGTTGCTTTGGTGAGAGTTGTGATGGTGGCTGCAATGTAAAACTATGATTTATACCTGAAATATGCACATTTTTCGAACAAAACATATGCTATACAATAAATATGTTATCAGACTGTCATCTGATGAAGTTGTTTCTTGGTTAGTGACTATTTATATCTTTATTTGGTCGAATTTGTGATAGCTACCTATGCAGGAAAAAAATGGTGGAAAAGAAAAAGTTGTGTCTTTTGCTATGGTGGTTAGCTAATAGAAATACATATTGTGTCTTCCCTGTAAAACATTTTAAAAATCAGAAATGATGGCTGGATTCACAAGATGTGTATCTTTCATCTGGTGTCTTGGACTTGTGATTTCATGATATTTAGATGCTAGTATTTACTTGTGGCGCTATGCTAGGCTATGCTAGTCAGCTTTTTTACTGATGAGGGTGCTCCCGGATCCGGGATTGGGACCAACTAGAAGTTAACTTCTTACGGCTTAAATCCCGTTAACGGGATCGATATGACAACAGCCAGTGAAAGTGCAGGGCGCCAAATTAAAACAGAAATCTCATAATTAAAATTCCTCAAACATACAGGTATTATGCACCATTTTAAAGATAAACTTGTTGTTAATCCCACCACAGTGTCCGATTTCAAAAAGGCTTTACGACGAAAGCATACCATGCGATTATGTTCGGTCAGCACCTAGTCACAGAAAAACACAGCCATTTTTACAGCCAAAGAGAGGAGTCACAAAAAGCAGAAATAGAGATAAAATGAATCACTAACTTTTGATGATCTTCATCAGATGACACTCATAGGACTTCATGTTACACAATACCATGTATATTTTGTTCGATAAAGTTCATATTTATATCCAAAAATCTCAGTTTACATTGGAGCGTTATGTTCAGTAATGTTTTGCTTCCAAAACATCTGGTGATTTTGCAGAAATACTCATAATAAACATTGATAAAAGATACAACTATTATACATGGAACTTTAGATAAACTTCTCCTTAATGCAACCGCTGTGTCAGATTTCAAAAAAGCTTTACGGAAAAAGCACACCATGCAATAATCTGAATACAGCGCTCAGGCACCAAAACAAGCCATACAGATATCCGCCATGTTGTGGAGTCAACATTAGTCAGAAATAGCATTATAAATATTCACTTACCTTTGATGAACAACATCAGAATGCACTCCCTGGAGTCCCAGTTCCACAATAAATGTTTGTTTTGTTCGATAAAGTCCATAATTTATGTCCAAATACCTCCTTTTTGTTCACGTGTTTAGTTCACAAATCCAAATTCATGAGGCGCGCGCACTAGGTCCTGACGAAAAGTCAAAAAGTTCCGTTACAGTTCGTAGAAACATGTCAAACGATGTATAGAATCAATCTTTAGGATGTTTTTAACATAAATCTTCAATAATGTTCCAACCGGACAATTCCTTTGTCTTTGCGCGTGACCAGCTCATGACCTTCTGCCAGACACCTGATTGAAACAGCTCTTATTCGCTCCCCCTTCACAGTAGAAGCCTGAAACAAGGTTCTAAAGACTGTTGACATCTAGTGGAAGCCGTAGGAAGTGCAATCGGACCATATTTACACTGTATCTTGGATAGGCAAAGAGTTGAAAAACTACAAACCTCAGATGTCCCACTTCCTGGTTGGATCTTTTCTCAGGTTTTTGCCTGCCATATGAGTTCTGTTCTACTCACAGACATCATTCAAACAGTTTTAGAAACGTCATAGTGTTTCTATCCAAATCTACTAATAATATGCATATCTTAGCTTCTGGGCCTGAGTAGCAGGCAGTTTACTCTGGGCACCTTATTCATCCAAGTTACTCAATACTGCCCCCCAGCCATAAGAAGTTATTGGTGTGCAGTAAGTGTAATTGCCAGCAACAATGCAGGCTCGATTTGGGTGGTCCATTGACAGGACTTTTGCTGCGAGCAAAGGTATGAGATGACTGGTGGTGGCAACCTTGAGATCAGGAAGAATTTTACACAGCATCAAATCCGATTTCTCTCAGGTTAGTCAGCATACAGAGGCAAGTAACATCTTCACCTTTCTCCAAACCAGGGTATGAAATGAATTACCGTATTTATACCGAAGATGTTGTGATGTTTACAGGGGTTTAAGCTTGCTTGACTAAGGTGTTGTCTTTTTAAGCCTGCTTATTTGAGATATTGTGTTGTAAAGGTAAAGAGGGCAGGGAAGGATGAACTAAGGCATCATTGTGGTCTTTGGGCATACTGTAATCTGCTCCCCCACTTACATAAACCAGCACTCATGTGGAAAAAGTGCATCCAAGACAAAGAGAGCGAGAGAGAGAGAGAGCGCTAGCAAGATGATCCACTATGCTATCAGGTAGACTCTCAATAAAAACAGCATAATCAGAGCATACCCCAATACCATTCACCTTATCTGCACCTACCACCACAAAACATCAGACTATAGAATGGGACATTCAACAGGGATACAGTGCATTTTGTATGTATATATATATATATATATATATATATATATATATATATATATATATATATATACAGTGCATTCGGAAAGTATTCAGACCCCTTGACTTTTTCCACATTTTGTTATGTTACAGCCTTATTCTAAAATATACATATTTTTTAATTCCCACATCAATCTACACCCAATACCCCATAATGACGAAGCAAAACACAGGTTTTTAGAAATGTTTGCAAATGTATAAAAATAAATAAAAAAAAGATATCACATTTACTTAAGTATTCAGACACTTTACTCAGTACTTTCTTGAAGCACCTTTGGCAGCGATTACAGCCTCAAGTCTTATTAGGTATGGTGCTACAAGCCTGGCACAACTGTATTTGGGGAGTTTCTCCCATTCTTCTCTGCAGATCCTCTCAAGCTCTCAAGATGCACCGCTATTTGCAGGTCTCTCCAGAGATGTTCGATTGGGTTCAAGTCCGGGCTCCACTCCTGCGTTGTCTTGGCTGTGAGCTTAGGGTTGTTGTCCTGTTGGAAGGTGAACCTTCACCCCAGTCTGAAGTCCTGAGGGCTCTGGAGCAGGTTGTCATCAAGGATCTCTCTGTACTTTGCTCCATTCATCTTTCCCTCAATGCTGACTAATCTCCCAATCCCTGCCGCTGAAAAACATCCCCACAGCATGATGCTGCCACCACCATGCTTCAACGTAGGGATGGTGCCAGGTTTCCTCCAGATGTGCCGCTTGGCATTCAGTCCAAAGAGTTCAATCTTGGTTTCATCAGACCAGAGAATCTTGTTTCTCATGGTCTGAGAGTCCTTTAGGTGCCTCCAAGCAGGCTGTCATGTGCATTTTACTGAGGAGTGGCTTCCGTCTGGCTACTACCATAAAGGCCTGATTGGTGGAGTTCTGCAGAGATGGTTGTCCTTCTGGAAGGTTCTCCCATCTTCACAGAGGAACTCGAGAGATCTGTCAGAGTGGCCATCGGGTCCTTGGTAACCTCCCTGACCAAGGCCCGTCTCCTCCAATTGCTCAATTTGGCCGGGCGGTCAGCTCTAGGAAGAGACTTGGTGGTTCCAAATTTCTTCCATTTAAGAATGGAGGCCACTGTGTTCTTGGGTACCTTCAATGCTGCAGAAATGTTTTGGTACCCTTCCCCTGACCTGTGCCTCGACACAATCCTGTCTCTGTGCTCTACGGACAATTCCTTTAACCTCGTGGCCCGGTTTTTGCTCTGACATGCACTGTCAACTGTGGGACCTTATATAGACAGGTGTGTGCCTTTCCAAATCATGTCCAATCAATTTAATTTGCCACAGGTGGACTCCAATCAAGTTGTAGAAACATCTCAAGGATGATCAATGGAAACATGAAAAAACCAAACCTGAGCTCAATTTCTAGTCTCATAGAAAAGGGTCTGAATACTTTTTTTTATTAATACATTTGCAAAAAAAATCTAAACTTGTTTTCGCTTTGTCATTACGAGGTATTGTGTGTAGATTGCTGAGGATTTCTTTTTATTTAATCCATTTTAGAATAAGACTATAACGTAACAAAATGTGGAAAAAGTCTGCATACTTTCCGAAGGCATTGTATGTGTTCTTCTTTACAAATTGTGCTTCGATATGAATATTCTAAATGACAAAGTGCTTTGAAATGTCACTATGTGATACTATAGTGCTGCAAGGCTCAACACTCAATCTGTGCCCAGTCATATGGAAATGGTGGCTCCAGACAAGATGTTAAAGTCTGAGTAGACAAACTATCTTGATGCTGTTGGAACGTTGACACCTCGTTCGGGACCAGTACTTTAAAAGCTAACCAATCTCAGAGTCACAAGCTCCCTCAGGAGAGGTCTCAGAGACTGATCCTTTCTACGATCTGCTTGTCACGTAAACACTGTATTGAAGTAGTGTAGAAGCAGAGTATGGCACACACATGAACGTACACACTATGCTGGGTATACAGGGTCCCCAAGGCTTCTTCTCATGTGTCTCCCTGGCGTGATCCGATCAGAGCGAGATTTGTGACTCACCTGGAATAAGGCCAATGTTGATTGAATTTCTGTTTTTCCCTCCTGTGGAGGCCAACACACACACACTTTCCCCTCGACTCGATCTGACAGACATGCTGTTCCAAGGCCAAGGATGAGGCATGAGGGAGTAGAAGTGAGTTTAGTGATGAGTCATCTCACAACAGGGGAGAACTATTCATTATGAGCTAAATAATGTAAATAGTCCTGGTGGCCATTTGATTAATTGTTCAGCAGTCTTATAGCTTGGGGGTAGAAGCTGTTAAGGAGCCTTTTGAACCTAGATTTTGTGCTCCAATAAATGCTTGCCATGCGGTAAAAGAGAGAACAGTCAATGGCTTGGATGACTGGAGCCTTTGACAATTTTGGAGCCTCTGACACCGCGTAGTATATAGGTCCTGGATGGCAGGAAGCTTGAACCCAATGATGTACTGGGCTGTACGCACTACCATCTGTAGCGCCTTATGGTCAGATGCCGAGCAGTTGCCATACCAGGTGGTGAGGCAACGGGTCAGGATGCTCTCTATGGTGCAGCTGTAGAACTTTTTGAGGATCTGGGGACCCATGCCAAATCTTTTCAGTCTCCCGAGGGGGAAAAGGCATTGTCGTGCCCTCTGCACGAATTCCTTGGGGTGTTTGGACCATGATAGTTTCTTGGTGATGTGAACACCAAGAAACTTGAAACTCTCGACCCGCTCCACTACAGCCCCGTCGATGTGAATGGGGGCGTGTTTGGCCCTCCTTTTCCTGTAGTTCACGATCATCTCCTAAGTCTTGCTCACGTTGAGGGAGAGGTTGTTGTCCTGGCACCAAACTGTCAGGTCTCTGACTTCCTCCCTATAGGCCGTCTCATCGTTGTCGGTGATAAGGCCTACCACCGCTGTGTCATCAGCAAACGTAATGATGGTGTTGGAGTCGTGCTTGGCCACGCAGTCGTGGATGAACAGGGAGTACAGGAGGGTGCTAAGCATGCACCCCTGAGGGGCCCCCGTGTTGAGGATCAGCGTGGCAGATGTGTTGTTTCCTACCCTTACCACCTGGGGGTGGCCCGTCAGGAAGTCCAGGATCCAGTTGCAAAGGGAGATGTTTAGTCCCAGGGTCCTTAGCTTAGTGATGAGCTTTGTGGGCACTATGGTGTTGAACGCTGAGCTGTAGTCAATGAACAGCATTCTCACATAGGAGTTCCTTTTGTCCAGATGGGAAAGTGCAGGTGGAGGGCAGTACCTCCTCATTAGTAGTTATGGTATGCAGATGCTCATCAAGCATAATCATCATCCAGCTGATGCACAAGTAACTAAACATTTAAACATGGCCAATAAACTTGGCCAGGTGTGTCTGGTGGGTGGGGTTTGCACTTTTGGAACTATGCCATTGGTTCCATTGCATTCGACAAGCTCAATCAAGCACAGCTAAAGAATTAGAAATATTTAAAATACCATTTGAACCCAGGTTTGCAATTGGCAAATCAAGGACCATGATCAGATAAGAAATATGATGCTGGCTGCTTGTCTTTGCTACTCAAAATAACATTATGTTCTTCTTCTCTACCTCCTGACTAGAGCTTTCTGTGAGGATATCGTTTCCTCAGAAAAACAGATAATTTAAGAAAAAAAGAGGCCTTTTGGGATTTGATTTTTGGGTTAGATTTTTTTCCCTGTAACTGCACGGTTCCCTAGTCTCATTTTGTTGATTAGTCATTTACTCTGCTTACAAAATAAAATTGTTTTGGTTATGGGCATTTCTATGTAAAAGGATCCATTGGCACCAACATTTTGTCCTGAATACAAAGAATTATGTTTGAGGAAAGTTCAACAAATCCATCACTGAGTAGAACTCATATATATAGAACTCAGGCATAATCCTAGAGGAAAACCAGCCCTGGTGGACATTCCTGCAGTCAGCTTGCCAATTGCACGCTCCCTCAAAACTTGAGACATCTGTGGCATTGTGTTATGTGACAAAACTGCACATTTTAGAGTGGCCTTTTATTGTCCCCAGCACAAGGTGCACCTGTGTACTGATCATGCTGTTTAAGCAGTTTCTTGATATGCCACACCTGTCAGGTACCTTTGTGTGTGTCTCTTCACAGTCCCCGCTGTTCCCTAAGGTATATTTTTACCTGTTTTATTCATCTGATTCTACTGCTTGCATCAGTTACCTAATGTGGAATAGAGTTCCATGTAGTCATGGCTCTATGTAGTACTGTGCGCCTCCAATAGTCTGTTCTGGACTTGAGGATTGTGAAGAGACCTCTGGTGGCATGTCTTGTGGGGTATGCATGGATGTCAGAGCTGTGCAGTTTAAACAGACAGCTCAGTACATTCAGCTTGTCAACACTTCGTACAAAAACAAGTAGTAATGATGTCAATCTCTCTTCCACTTTGAGCCATGAGATATTGACATGTATATCATTAATATTAGCTTTCTGTGTACTTTTAAGGGCCAGCCATGCTGCCCTGTTCTGAGCCAACTGCAATTTTCCTTCTTTGTGGCACCTGACCGCACAAGAGTAGTCTAGAAGCGACAAAACTAAAGCCTGTAGGACCTGCCTTCTTGATAGTGTTGTTACGAAGGCAGAGTAGCGCTTTATTATGGACAGACTTCTCCCCATCTTAGCTACTGTTGTATCAATATGTTTTGACGACGACAGTTTACAACCCAGGGTTACTCCAAGCAGTTTAGTCACCTCAACTTGCTCAATTTCTACATTATTCATTACGAAATGTAGTTGAGGTTTAGGGTTTAGTGAATGATTTGTCCCAAATACAATGCTTTTAGTTTTGTAAATATTTAGGACTAACTTATTCCTTGCAACCCATTCTGAAACTAACTGCAGCTCTTTGTTAAGTGTTGCAGTTATTTCAGTTGCTGTAGTAGCTGACGTGTATAGTGTTGAGTCATCCACATACATAGACACACTGGCTTTACACTGGCTTTACTCAGTTCTGTGGGCAGAACTGAAAAAGCGTGTGCGAGCAAGGAGGCCTACAAACCTGACTCAGTTACACCAGCTCTGTCAGGAGGAATGGGCCAAAATTTACCCAACTTATTGTGGGAAGCTTGTGGAAGGCTACCTGAAACGTTTGACCCAAGTTAAACAATTTAAAGGCAATACTACCAAATACTAATTGAGTGTATGTAAACTTCTGACCCATTGGGAATGTGATGAAAGAAATAAAATCTGAAATAAATAATTCTCTCTACTATTATTCTGACATTTCACATTCTTAAAATAAAGTGGTGATCCTAACGGACCTAAGACAGGGAATTTTTTACTAGGATTAAATGTCAGGAATTGTGAAACAGAGTTTAAATGTATTTGGCTAAGGTGTATGTAAACTTCTGACTTCAACTGTAATTCTAAAGTACAATGCCTGTCTTTCATAATTTGGTCGGATATGTCGGGTCAGCATTTGTTGCTGGCATGTCATGCCTAAGTTTGCTTATATTGCCAATGAAAAAGTCATTAAAGTAGTTGGCAATATCAGTGGGTTTTTTGATAAATGGGCCATCTGATTCAATGAATGATGGAGCCGAGTTTGCCAATTTTCCGAAATATAATTTAAGATGCTCCAAAGCTTTTTACTATTATTATTATTATTATTCTTTATATCATTTATTTTTGGTTCATAGTATAGTTTATTTTTATTTAGTTTATTCACATGATTTCTTAATTTGCAGTATGTTTGCCAATCGATTGGGCTGCCAGACTTATTTGCCATACATTTTGCCTCATACCTCAAGCATACAATTTTTTAATTCCTCATCAATCCAACCGGATTGAACAGTTTCTACTGTCATTTTCTTAACGGGTGCATGCTTATTAGTAACTGGAATAAGCAATTTCATAAATGTGTCAAGTGCAGCATCTGGTTACTCCTCATTACACACCACAGACCAGCAAATATTCTTTACATCATTAACATAAGAATCACTACAAAACTTATTGTATGACCTCTTATACACTATATTAGGCCCAGCCTTTGGAACTTTTCCTAGATATGACTACTATATTGTGATCACTACATCCTGAGGATCGATTAACAACATTGTAGTTACTCCACAATACTAAACTAATTGACTGAGTGAAAAGAAGGGAGCCTGTACAGAATACAAATATTCCAAAACATGCATCCTGTTTAAAGTAATATTGGAAAAATGTGGCAAAGCAATTTACTTTTTGTCCTGAATACACAGTGTTATGTTTGTGGCAAATCCAATACAACACATTACTGAGTACCACTCTTCATATTTTCAAACATAGTGGTGGCTGCATCATGTTATAGGTATGCTTGTAATCATTAAGGACTGGGGAGATTTTCAGGATAAAAAAGAAACAGATTGGAGCTAAGCACAAGCAAAATCCTAGAGGAAATAATTTGTTTTTGTTTTTGCATACATTTTAAAAGGTGACAAATCTGAGTCTCAGTCAATTCCGTTACCATGGGCTTGCCCTTATCGCTTTTGGTGGCGCACACTGGGGATTACATAGGAGAAGCTTTCTGGAGTGTTCAGAATCAATTGCTGTGTTTTGCCTACAGAAAATAAGAAAAAAGTTGGACCAAACATTTTTAAATTCTTGCCATTCGTACAGCCAGTTTTCACTTTTCTATACAATTTTTTGCATTGATTTACACCAGTTGCATGTACTTTTTTGGTTTGTTCTCATAGGTACATTTACAATGTAAGTACACATTATAACCTAGTACCTACAACTGTTATACTATATAATGTAAAGTGGAACGGCTACTCCTCCAGTATATTTTGTAGTTATTACGTGGTGGATCTGGTTCCTTGATTAAAACTTTAACAGACCATTCTGTTTTCCCTGAAAGGTCCACACAGTCTAGCCTATAAGGAGTGATCACATTACATTGTAGTAATTAAAATTGCAGACCTCCATTTGCTCATAAAGTAATGTATCTTGGAGGCACTAAATAGCCTCCTGACGCTGGCACTAGGCACCACACTAAAGATGGATGTCGCATTGCAGTGACCTTTTAGCACATGTTCGGCAGAATTAAGGATAATTTATCTTTAATTAAACAAAGAGCCATGGGAGCTGCTTTCTCTGAGGGGAAGGAATGGTCAAAGGTGTTGTGTGAAAATGTGTTTACTGTGCTGTGGAGGGTGTGAAATTAGAATGTTACAACATAACATATATTTTGTCCAGGGTTTGTTTGTTGAGTAGTACATGTATTCAGGAGTACGACTAGGCTGCAAACATGGGTCCTTCTGAAGACTGTGAAGACATACAACTCATATCTTGTGTTCGTTTACATCCTCCAGCATCAGAAGTGTCTTATGTCGTAGGCCCAGTCCTCTCTTAACTCCCCTGAGGTACTCGATTACAGGTACAATATCATACACACAGGGAGGGAGTAACAACAGCACCGGAGAGTAAAGAGAAAAGAGGGGGGCGGCTAGCTACAAGCACAATTCCTCACTCCAGCAACTTTTCTCTGCAGGTTAGAGAGAAGACCACAGCTAGCGACCGTGCTCAGTGTGTATCCCGGCTCCTGTTTGTTTTCTAGCAGGCAGTGTGAAAGGGAGATTTAAAATAATAATAAGTAGTGGTGTCTTTGGAGCGAAAGAGACAGGCGACGGACGTTCATTTTGCACAGCAACTCTGTAGGATGAAGTGTTACTGCAGCTCTTTTGGTATTTAAATTGAGGCTCTTGAAGCACAGTGATAACGCTTCCCCACAGATATGTAGAACTTCATTGTCATGTTTTTATCAGGTTAATAGGTGCCTGCAGCTGGATTGTTTATAGGGGTAAATTGCTAGACATTTACAGTATCTCTGCCTATTTTGTTTGTGCCGTTCTTTCAATCAGATGCTATCTGAATGATGTTGAATACTCTGTGGAGTCACAAATTGACACTTGAAGTGTTCATCCGAAAGAGTTTGTTGTAGGATTAATGGGATTGAAAAGTTTTGTTTAGTATTTCAAATTCGTTTATGCTCTCAACCACTTTGAAAGCGATCATACGTGGAGAGTTTTCTGTAATGACTGTCAAAGCGTGCAAAGGCGAAACGTTCCTTTTGACTAATCACTCAGCATAGGCTAGATCCCTGGAGTGAGGACAAGCCTGCACATAAAGGCCTCTAATCCCTTGCAACTGTTGTCATAGTGAATTATTGACAGCCTGAGGTTTCTCTTTCATTTTAGAGGATGTTTAAAGATGTGTCTGAACTCTGGGGGAATTAGAGTTGGTACAGATTCATCACGGTCTCCTTTGAGTTTGAAGGAGAGAAATCAGTGTTAAGTGAATCAGTTATGGAGAAATCAGTGTTAAAAAAAATATGTGTTAGATTAGTGTTGGAGAAATCAGTGTTAAGAAAATCAGTGTTGGAGAAATCAGTGGATATGAGATGTCTGATCACCTCCCACCCCTTCAAGCCCCTCTTTTTCCTGTCTGAGTATCATATCGTAAATCATGCAGTCAATACTGCCAACATTAGCCATAAATAAAGTAAAAATAGTAGGAAAGCAGCAGCCTGTCGCTATTGTGATTCAGCTCCATCTCAGTTAGCCAACCAGACCTTTTACCTACTACTCCCAGGGGGGACTGTGACAAGGTTAGCAACGCTAGCTAGACATCTTCTTCAAGCTCCTCCACTGATCCCAACCACAGTCAGTTCAGATGGAGAGGGATGAATAGACACACCATAGGTTCCGTTAGCGGGATATTGTAATGCTGATCTATATAACCTGCCAGGTCATCGATGCTCAATAGGATTTTGTTATTTGTGGATGCGGCTGTTGATGATTATTAAAGTAACTGTCCAGCGAAAATTCCACTTATCAAACTTCATATTCCGTTAACTCAAACCCAAATAATGTTGTTGACTCATCCTATACTTGTATTTGTGGCCAAATCATAAATAAAAAAATAAATAAAAATAAAACACCTAAAAATGGTACGTACAGTGCCTATAGAAAGTGTACACCCCTTTGAACGTTTTTCACATTTCATTGAGTTACAAAGTGGGATTGAAACAGATGAAATTGTAATTTCTTGTCATTGATCTATACAAAATACTACATGATGTCAACGTAAATAGAATTCTACAAATGTTTACAACTTAATACAAATTAAATAATAAAAATATAGTCATTGCACAAGTATTCACCCCCTTTGTTTAGGCAAGCCTAAATTAGTTTAGAAGTAAAACTTGGCCTAACAAATTACATAATAAGTTGTATGGACTCACTCTGTGGAAAATAATAGGGATTGACATGATTTTTGAAGGACTACCCCCTTCCTCTGTCCCCCATACATACAGTGCCTTCGGAAGGTATTCAGACCCCTTGACTTTTTCCACATTCTGCTACGTTACAGCCTTATTCTAAAATTGATTTTTTTTTAAATTCCCCTCAGCAATCTATACACAATACCCCATAATGACAAAGTGAAAACAGGTTTTTAGAAATGTTGCAAATGTATTAAAAATATAAAACAGAAATACCTTATTTACACAAGTATTCAAACCCTTTACTATGAGACTCGACATTGAGCTCAGGTGCATCCTGAGATGTGTCTTCAATTTGATTGGAGTCCACCTGTGTTAAATTCAATTGATTGGACATGATTTGGAAAGGCACACACCTGTCTATATAAGGTCCCACAGTTGACAGTGGATGTCAGAGAAAAAACCAAGACATGAGGTTGAAGGAATTGCCCGTAGAGCTCGGAGACAGGATTGTGTTGAGAAAAAAAATGTCTGCAGCATTGAAGGTCCCCAAGAACACAGTGGCCTCCATCATTCTTAAATGGAAGATGTTTGGAACCACCAAGACTCTTCCTAGAGCTGGCCGCCCGGCCAACTTGAGCAATCGGGAGAAGGGCCTTGGTAAGGGAGCTGACCAAGAACCTGATGGTCACTCTGACAGATCTCTCGAGTTCATCTGCAGCACTCCACCAATCAGACCTTTATTGTAGAGTGGCCAGACAGAAGCCACTCCTCAGTAAAAAGGCATATGACAGGCCGCTTGGAGTTTGCCAAAAGACACCTAAAGTCTCTCAAATCATGAGAAACAAGATTCTCTGGTCTGATGAAACCAAGATTGAACTCTTTGGACTGAATGCCAAGCGTCATGTCTGGAGGAAACATGACACCATCCCTACGTTGAAGCATGGTGGTGGCAGCTGGAAGACTAGTCAGGATTTGATGCAAAGATAAATGGAGCAAAGTACAGAGAGATCCTTGATGAAAACCTGATCAGGACCTCAGACTGTGGAGAAGGTTCGCCTTCCAGGACAACGACTTTCAGCACACAGCTCCCCATCCAACCTGACAGAGCTTGAGAGGATCTGCAGAGAAGAAATGGGAGAAACTCCCCAAATACAGGTGTGCCATACCCAAGGAGACTCAATGCTGCCAAAGGTGCTTCAAGAAAGTACCGAGTAAAGGGTCTGAATACTTATGTAAATGTTATTTCCTTTCTTTCTTTCTTTTTTAATTAGCAAAAATTCCAATAACTTGTTTTTGCTTCGTCATTAAAAAGTCAAGGGGTCTGAATACATTCCGAAGGCACCGTACATCTGTAACGTCCCTCAGTCAAGTATTGAATTTCAAGCACAGATTCAACTACAAAGACCAGGAAGCTTTTCGAAAGCCTCATAAAGAAGGGCAGTAATTAGTAGATGGGTAACAATAACAAATCATCTTTAAGCATTGTCAAGTTAATGCATCATCCACAGCATAATTATTAAACCTCCCAGACACATAATAGATGAAGGTTTCCTTCTGAACTGAGCTGCAGGACAGGAAGGAAACCACTTAGATGTCACCATGAGGTCCTAAGTGATTTTAAAACAGCTACATGGCTAAAACAGCTACATGTGAATGGCTGATGGGAGTAAACTGAGGATGGATCAACAACATTGTAGTGACTACAATAATGACCTAAATGACTGAGTGAAAAGACGAAGACAAATATACAGAATAAAATTATTCCAAAACATGCTTCTTGAATGCACTGAAGTAATATTTAAAAAAAGCAAAAGGAATACACTTTTGAGCCTAAATGCAAAGTAAAAATTGTCTGTCTTCGGTTGCAACACTCACTACTGAGTTCCAAACTGCCCCTGGAAGCAACGTCAGCACAAGAACTGTTCGCTGTGAGCTTCATGAAATGGTTTCCATGGCCGAGCAGCCGCACACAAGCCTAAGATCACCATGTGCAATGCCAAGTGTCGGCTGGAATGGTGTAAAGCCATTGGACTCTGGAGCAGTGGAAACGCGTTCTCTGGAGTGATGAATCATGCTTCACCATCTGGTAGTCCGAACGCCAGGAGAACACTACCTGTAAAGTTTGGTGGAGGAGGAATAATGGTCTGGGGCTGTTTTTCATTGTTCGGGCTAGGCCCCTTAGTTCCAGTGAAGGGAAATCTTAACGCTATAGCATACAATGACATTCTGGCAACAGTTTGGGGAAGGAACCTGATTCAGCATGATAATGCCCCATGTACAAAGCAAGGTCCATACATAAATGGTTTCCTCGAATGGCACCGGAGGCGGCGCTCCTAGTGGCCGGGGATTTTAATGCAGGGAAACTTAAATCAGTTTTACCTCATTTTTACCAGCATGTTAAATGTGCAACCAGAGGAAAATAAACTCTAGACCACCTTTAATCCATACACAGACATGCACACAAAGCTCTCCCTCGCCCTCCATTTGGCAAATCTGACCATAATTCTATCCTATCCTGCTTACAAGCAAAAACTAAAGCAGGAAGCACCAGTGACTCGGTCAATAAAGAAGTGGTCAGATGATGCAGATGCCAAGCTACAGGATTGTTTTGCTAGCAGAGACTGGAATATGTTTCGGGATTCTTCCGGTGCCATTGAGGAGTAAATCACATCAGTGACTGGCTTCATCAATAAGTGCATCAATGACGTCGTCCCCACAGTGAACGTACGTACATACCCCAACCAGAAACCATGAATTACAGGGAACATCCGCACTGAGCTAAAGGGTAGAGCTGCCGGTTTCAAGAAGCGGGACTCTAACCCGGACGCTTATAAGAAATCCCGCTTTGCTCTCAGACGAACCATCAAACAGGCAAGCGTCAATACAGGACTAAGATTGAACCGTACTACATCAGCTCCGATGCTCGTCGGATGTGGCAGGGCTTGCAAACTATTACAGACTACAAAGGGAAGCCCAGCTGCAAGCTGCCCAGGGACACCAGCCTACCAGATGAGCTAAATTACTTCTATGCTCGCTTCGAGGTTCCGGACGACTGTGTGATCACGCTCTCCGTAGCTGATGTGAGTAAGTTGACCTTTAAACAGGTCAACATTCACAAGGCTGCTGGGCCAGACGGATTACCAGGACGTGTACTCCGAGCATGCGCTGACCAACAGGCAAGTGTCTTCACTGACATTTTCAACCTCTCCCTGTCTGAGTCTGTACTACCAACATGTTTCAAGCAGACCACCTTGTGCCCAAGAACACTAAGGTAACCTGTCTAAATAACTATCGACCCGTAGCACTCACATCAGTAGACATGAAGTGCTTTGAAAGGCTGGTCATGGCTCACATCAACACCATTATCCCAGAAACTCTAGACCCACTCCAATTTGCATACCGCCGACAGATCCACAGATGATGCAATCTCTATTGCACTCCACACTGCCCTTTCCCACCTGGACAAAAGGAACACTTATGTGAGAAAGCTATTCATTGACTACATCTCAGCGTTCAACACCAAAGCTCATCACAAAGTTAAGGACCCTGGGACTAAACACCTCCCTCTGCAGCTGGATCCTGGACTTCCTGACGGGCCTCCCCAGGTGGTAAGGGTAGGTAGCAACACATTTGCCACGCTGATCTTCAACACAGGGGCACCTCAGGGGTGCGTACTCAGTCCCCTCCTGTACTCCATGTTCACGCATGACTGCATGACCAGGCACAACTCCACCACCATCATTAAGTTTGCCAACAACACAACAGTGGTAGGCCTGATCTCCGACAATGACGAGACAGCCTATAGGGAGGAGGTCAGAGATCTGGCTGTGTGGTGCCAGGATAACAACCTCTCCCTCAACGTGATCAAGACAAAGGAGATAATTGTGGACTACAGGAAAAGGAGGACTGAGCATTCGACGGGGCTGTAGTGGAGCAGGTTGAGAGCTTCAAGTTCCTTGGTGTCCACATCACCAACAAACTATCATGGTCCAAACACACCAAGACAGTCTTGAAGAGGGCATGACAAAGCCTATTCCCACTCAGGAGACTGAAAAGATTTGGCATGGGTCCTCAGATCCTCAAAAAGTTATACAGCCCCATCATCGAGAGCATCCTGACTGGTTGCATCACCGCCTGGTATTGCAACTGCTTGGCCTCCAACCGCAAGGCACTACAGAGGGTAGTGCGTACGGCCCAGTACATCACTGTATACCAGGCGGTGTCAGATACCAGGCGGTGTCAGAGGAAGGCCCTATACATTGTCAAAGACTCCAGCCAGCCTAGTCATAGACTGTTCTCTCTGCTACCGCACGGCAAGCGGTACCGGAGCGCCAAGTCTAGGTCCAAAAGGCTTCTTAACAGCTTTTACCCCCAAGCCATAAGACTCCTGAACAGCTAATCAAATGGCTACCCAGACTATTTGCATTGTCCCACATTACCTCGACTAACCTGTACCCCCGCACATTGACTCTGTACCGGTACCCCCTATATATAGCCTCGCTACTGTTATTTTACTGCTGCTCTTTAACTAGCTGTTATTTTTTATTATCACTTATTTTTCTTAACTTTATTGTTGGTTAAGGGCTTGTAAGTAAACATTTATTTCACTGTTGTATTCGGTGCATGTGACAAATAAAATTTGATTTGAGATCGGTGTGGAAGAAGTTGACTGGGCTGCACAGACCTCTGACCTCAACCCCATCGAACACCTTTGGAATGAATTGTAATGCCAACTGAGAGCCAGGCCTAATCGCCCAACATCAGTGCCCAACCTCACTAATACTCTTGTGGCTGAATGGAAGCAAGTCCCTGCAGCAATGTTCCAACATCTAGTGGAAAGCCTTCCCCGAAGAGTGGAGGCTGTTATAGCAGCAAAGGGGGACTTTCTCCCTGTTTGGGCGCATGAACCGCTAGCGGGACACCTACGACAACATCCGGTGAAATTGCAGAACGCGAAATTCAAAATACAAAAATCGTAACATTAAACATTCATGAAAATACAAGTGTCATACATCATTTAAAATCTTAACTTCTTGTTAATTCAACCACGTTGTCAGATTTCAAAAAGGCTTTACGGCAAAATCATACCATGCGATTATCTGAGGACAGCTCCCCACATCAAAATACTTTTTCAACCAGCACAGGCGTCACAAAATCACAAATAGCAATTAAGTAAATCACTTACCTTTAAAGATTTTCCTCTGTTAGCAATCCCAAGGGTCCCAGCTACACAATGAATGGTTGTTTTGTTCGATAAAGTCCTTTATATCCAAAAAAGTCAGTTTAGTTGGTGCCAATGATCTCAGTAATCCACTCGTTCAACCGGTAAAGTTCGTCCAAACAAGTCAAACGATGTTTCTAATTAATCCTCAGGTACTCTAATACCTAAATAAACGTTAATATTTAAGACGGAGAATAGTATGTTCAATAGGGAAGATAAATAACAAAGAGTGTGCACCTCATTCACTCGCCAACAAGACTACTTTTCTAATGAGAGACACCTTGTAGTTTTTCCAACTACTTGCTCATTTCTCAAAAAACAAGCCTGTAACCCTTTCTAAAGACTGTAGTCTTTAGACTGTAGACTGTAGTCTAGAGGAAGCCATAGTAACTGCAATCTGGGTCCTATCTATTTGTATTTTCCATAGGCTAGCACTGAAATGGCCTGTGACCTCAATTTTTATATTCAGGATAGATTTTCCTCAGATTTTTGCCTGCAATATCAGTTCTGTTATACTCACATTATTGTAACAGTTGTAGAAACTTCAGAGTGTTTTCTATCCAATGCTACCAATTATATGCATATTCTAGCTTATGGGCCTGAGTAGCAGGCATTTTACTTTGGGCACGTGAGTCATCCGAAATTCCGAACAATAACCAGTCTCCCAAAGTTGTTTTAATGGGTAGAAGTCTGTCTATAATAAAGCGATGCTCTGCCTTCTGAACAACACTATCAACAAGTCAGGTCCTACAGGCCCTAGTTTTGTCCTTGACTACTGTTCAGTGTGGTCAGGTGCCACAAAAAAGGACTTAGGAAAATTGCAATTGGCTCAGAACAGGGCAGCACGGCTGGCCCTTGGATGTACACAGAGAGCTAATATTAATAATATGCATGTCAATCTCTCCTGGCTGAAAGTGGAGGAGAGATTGACTTCATCACTACTTTTATTTATGAGAGGTATTGACATGTTGAATGCACCGAGCTGTCGGTCTTAACTACTGGCACACAGCTCAGACACCCATGCATACCCCACAAGACGTCTCTTCACAGTCCCCAAGTCCAGAACAGACTATGGTAGGCACACAGTACTACATAGGGCCATGAGTACATGGAACTCTACTCCACATCAAGTACCTTGAGTAAGCAGTAAAATTTAATTCGATTTAAAAAACAGATTAAATAAAACACCTTATGGAACAGCAAGGACTTTGAAGCAACACAAACATTGGCACAGTCACATACACACTATACATACACATGGATTTAGTACTGTCGATTTTTTTTTTTTTTTTTATTTTACCTTTATTTAACTAGGCAAGTCAGTTAAGAACAAATTCTTATTTTCAATGACGGCCTATGAACCGTGGGTTCAGGGGCAGAACGACAGATTTTTACCTTGTCAGCTCAGGGATTCGATCTTGCAACCTTTCGGTTACTAATCCAACGCTCTAACCACTAGGCTACCTGCCACCCCAAAAGATAGATATGTGGTAGTGGTGGTGGAGTAGGGGCCTGAGGGCACACAGTGTGTTGTCAAATCTGTGAATGTATTGTAATGTTTTAAAATTGTATAAACTGCCTTAATTTTGCTGGACCCCAGGAAAAGTAGCTAATGGGGATCCATAATAAATACAAATGGCCATGATTTTGGAATGAGATGTTTGACAAGCAGGTGTCCACATACTTTTGGTCATGTAGTGAAATTAAACATTTTTGGAAGAGAAAGTATTTCACTCATATTGTAATTAATTATAAGTCATATTTCACAGAATTGTGTAAACACTGGACAGTGACTTTAAATGGGACAAATGGAGAGATATGAAAGGGGAGCTCATTAAGTGACCTATTGGGGCCACTGGAGAAAATGTTAGTGTATGACTGTACTGTAGCATAGGCCATCTGATGGTGTTCATTGATATCATCCATGAGGAATGTGGTTTTGTTCAAATGATTGCATGAATTCACAGCACATACCATAGTAGTAATGTATTACATGTACACTTGAATCTGCAAAGCCTGTTTTTCTCTGTGCTCTGTTAGCAGGGTCAACAGTCAACCTAGATAGACAACTGCTTGCTGCCTGACTCCACAGGCAAGACTTACAGCTTGAGTGGTTGGTGTTAGAGGTCACACTCTGCATCAGCGTCATCAGCAACTAGAAAACAAATGAAGGTGAATGCACAGCGAAAAATATGAAAAAGATATATATTGGGAAAACAGCTCTCAAAGCCCAGAGAAATGGTTGCAAGCATCAAAAAAGAAGGTAAGAGTGGTGGTTTAACTTATAAATGCCATTGATATCGTGTGAATCAATCATATTCATTGGAGAACCCATTCCAAAAGATTTTGTCTCAATACTACCAAAATAATCAAAATGTCGTTTCAACTATACGACCATCTCACGGTACCATTTTCTCAGTCATTCTCAGTCATCAATATTCTATTTAAACTTTTAGACATATAACCTTCAAAACCTGGATGTATTATACAGTACCAGTCCAGGGTTTTTCAGAATTTTTACTATTTTCTACATTGTAGACTAATAGTGAAGACAAACTATGAAATAACACATATGGAATCATGTAGTAACCAAAATATACTTAAAATAGCCACCCTTTGCCTTGATGACAGCTTTGCACACTTGGCATTCTCTCAACCAGCTTCATGAGGTAGTCACCTGGAATGCATTTAAATTAACAGGTGTGCACGGTTAAAAGTTCATTTGTGGAATTTATTTCCTTAATGTGTTTGAGCCAATCAGTTGTGTTGTGAAAAGGTAGGAGTGGTATACAGAAGATAGCCCTATTTGGTAAAAGACCAAGTCCATATTATGGCAAGAACAGCTCAAATTAGCAAAGAGAAACGACAGTCCAACATTACTTTAAGACATGAAGGTCAGTCAATACAGAACATTTCTAGAACTTTGAACGTGCAGTCGCAAAAACCATCAAGCACTATGATGAAACTGGCTCTCTTGAGGACCGCCACAGGAAAGGAAGACCCAGAGTTACCTCTGCTTCAGAGGATAAGTTCATTAGAGTTAACTGCACCTCGGATTGCAGCCCAAATAACTGCTTCACAGAGTTCAAGTAACAGAGACACACCTCAACATCATCTGTTCAGAGGACACTGCGTGAATCAGGCCTCGAATTGTTGCAAAGAAACCACTACTAAAGGACACCAATAAGACGAAAGAGACTTGCTTGGGCCAAGAAACACGAGCTATGGACATTAGACCGGTGGAAAACTGTCCTTTGAGATTTTAGGTTCCAACCGCCGTGTCTTTGTGAGACGCAGAGTAGGTGAACGGATGATATCCGCATGTGTGGTTCCCACCGTGAAGCATGGAGGAGGAGGTGTGATGGTGCTTTGCTGGTGACTCTGTCAGTGATTTACTTAGAATTCAAGGCACACTTGACCAGCATGGCTACCACAGCATTATGCAGTGATACGCCATCCCATTTGTTTTCAACGGGACAATGACCCAACACACCTCCAGGCTGTGTAAGGGCTATTTGACCAAGAAGGAGAGCGATGGAGTGCTGCATCAGATGACCTGGACTCCACAATCACCCGACCTAAACCCAATTTTCGATGTTTGGGATGAGTTGAACCGCGGAGTGACGGAAAAGCAGCCAACAAGTGCTCAACATATGTGGGAACTCCTTGAAGACTGTTGGAAAAGCATTCCAGGTGAATCTGATTGAGAGAATGCCAAGAGTGTGCAAACCTGTCATCAAGGCAAAGGGTGGCTACTTGGAAGAATTTCAAATATAAAATATATTTTAATTTGTTTAACACTTTTTTTGGTTACTATATGATTCCATATGTGTTATTTCATAGTTTTGATGTCTTAACTATTATTCTACAATATAGAAAACAAAATCTGAAAAACCCTGGACTGGTACTGTATAATACATCAGGTTTTGAAGGTTATGTGTCTAAAAGGTTAGATAAGGTTATATTATATGTCTAAAAGTTTAAATAGAATACTGATGACTGAGAATGACTGAGAAATTGGTACCGTGAGTAAGTGGCCTAGTAGTTAGAGCGTTAGACTAGTAACCGAAAGGTTGCAAGATTGAATCCCCGAGTTGACAAAGTAAAAGAATCTGTCGTTCTGCCCCTGAACAAGGCAGTTAACCCACTGTTCCTGGGCCGTCATTGAAAATAAGAATTTGTTCTTAACTGACTTGCCTAGTTAAATAAAGGTAAAATAAATCAAATGTAAATAACCTTGTCAAACTGTTTCTGCACTAGCCAACCAGGCTGTGAGAAAGTCAAATGGTCCGTCCTCAGACTGTCATGACATGAGATCAGTGTGCCACTGGCAGCTTGATATTGAACCTCTACAGGGGTACTGTCTCAGAGTCAGAATCGATAGTGCCTTGCAAAAGTATTCAGACCCCTTGGATTTAAATCAAAACTGTAACTTGGCCACTCAGGAACATTCACTGTCTTCTTGGTAAGTATCCAGTGTAGATGTGTCCTTCTGAAAGGTGAATTCCTCCCCCAGTCTGGTGTAAAGCAGATCAAAGCAGGTTTCTCTATTTTGCCTGTGCTTAGCTCCATCCCGTTACTTTTTATCCTGAAAAACTCTGCAGTGTTTGCCGATGTCAAGCATGCCCATACCATGATGCAGCCACCACCATGCTTGAAAATAAGGAGGCAGTTACTCAGTGATGTGTCGTGTTTTTTTCCCAAACATAAGGCTTAGTAGACCAAAAACTGTATTACTTTCTTCTTCGTGTTTTGGAATAGTTTTATTCTGTATATTCGTATTCTTCTTTTCACTGTCATTTAGGTCGTTATTGTGGAGTCACCACAATGTTGTTGATCCATCCTCAGTTTTCTCCCATCACAGCACATTCTGTAGCTGTTTTAAAAACACCAATGGCCTCATGGTAACATTCCTGAGCAGTTTCATTCCTGTCCTGCAGCTCAATTCAGAAGGAGTACTGTATCTTTGATGTGTCTGGGTGGTTTAATACATCATCCACAGCATAATTATTAACTTGACCATGCTTAAAGAAATATCCAATGTCTGATTTGATATTGTTACCCATCTACCAATCACTGCCCTTCTTTACTTGACTGAGGGACCTTACAGATATTGTATGTATGGGAGACAGAGGTTTAAGTCGTAAAAAAAAAAAAACACACAAAGTGAGTCCATGTAACTTATTATGTGATTTGTTAAGCCACATTTTACTTGTGGCTTGCCTAAACAAAGGGACTGAATAATTAAGCAAACAACTATATTTACTTTGTAACACAATAAAATCCAAGGGGTCTGAATACTTTTGCAAGGCGCCGTATCAGTCTCCTCTAAATCCCCAGAGCAAACTGCTCCCGGTTCTTTGCTCCCATTCCGACCTATTTTATTTCCAGCCTCTCTCTTTTTCTTTGTCTGTGTATGTCTTTCTCTCTCACACACACACGCTAGCACTCACGCACACATTCTCTCTATCATTTACCAAAGAAACACGTTTGCACGTTAGAGAAACTCTCCAGATACATGTTGTCAGTATTCTCCTGTATAATACAGTACGTTATAAGACCAAACTTATTCACCAACTGAGCAACCCCAGTCACATCCCTCTTCCCACAAACCCCTTATGGCATTGTATCTTGATAGAATCAGAATCTCTATCTGGTTTGCCAGTGATGTCACGCTGGAGACGTGTGTAATGGGACTCACCGTTACATTGTGAGCTGCCCTGGTTCCCTATAGCTATCAATGGAAAATCATTACCGCTCGAGCCTCCATCTATCAATACATACCCGTGGGCCTTCCTTGGCTGGGACTTTTCACACCATGCTGAATTAGATTTAATCTCCATTTCATACCTCTCTCTTTTGCTCTTATCTAAGTCTGACTGTGTTCCGGTTATGCAACAGTACTGTGAACAATTAGTACCTTTTGAGAATTGAGTCATTTTGTATCTTTAACACAATTCAGAAGAGAGTTGATATGTAGATGACATATTGTATATGCGTAGAAAATAAATCATATATTATTTTTCTAAATGACTGAAATGTTGTTTAGTTCATTCATATCTATTGTACGTTATGTCTAGTCATACACTTCAATTACCTCAAAGAATATTCAGCAGTTTGCACACAGCCTAAATTAAGACCTCATGATACCATGAGCTGTTTTGACCCTGTCTGTCTGCCCATCACTCTACTTCCCGTCTAGTTCTCTACATGATCACAAGGATGATTTTCACAAGCGTCTGTCCTACACCACCCACAAACTAGAGATGGTGGAGTCTGAGTTCGACTCCACCCGTCAGTACCTGGAGACGGAACTCCGTCGAGCCCAGGAAGAGTTGGAGAAATTCACTGACAAACTACGCAGGTATGTCAGCCCTGTTACATGTCAGTTCCGTTACGCCATGTCAGTCCCGTTACGCCATCTTTATTCTCTTACCAGAGCTCCTGTGTCTAACAAAGCGTGACTATGCCATCTTTCACTTCAACCTAATGAGTCAATGGATTTACAAATCGACTAATTCAACTGAGTCTGCATTGGGAATAATCCAATGCAAGGTTCTACAACTATTGTCTATGATCCTATCCCTGCAGTAACATTGCCTGGCTACCCTTCCACATTGCTCTGGCCAATTGATTTTTCATCTTCCAAGATTAGTCTGGATTTGTCTCCCTCCCCAACAATTTTTAGAATGCGAACACATTCTGACATTCTGATTGGTCCCAGAAACCGATTGGTTACTACATAAGGAAGTTATGAACTTTGATTGGTTAGATTTGTTAGAGACGATCCAATCGCTGATTAATTTGTTTTGTACAATGCTCCTCATTTTGAAGTCACACAAATTACTTCTAGGATGGCAGTTTCAGACTTAATGTATGTAGCGATCGATAGAGCAGCGGAATTAAATTCAGGGTGAGTTGTCTGGCAGGCAGGAACACACCTTGATTCAACTAATCAATGTCTTCAGTCCGGACCATAATTAGCTGTATCATCTGTGTTACTGCAGGGCAAGATGATCGAAAGCCAGTAATAATTCAAATGCAAGTAATTTACAACAGAAGTACATATGTAGCCTGTGGCTTTTCCTTTTACCAGAGACAAAGAAAAACTTTAATTTAGAGGTCACATTTTCTGACTTCAAATAATTGATATTGCCAATTAATAAGGTGAGATGGGAGAATTGTAACACTTTTTGAAGTTGTTTTAAAAATCACATGTACTTTAACACTGTGATGTAGAGATTTCAAAATGTACATTTGTCTGCTAACTAATAGTAACATTCAGAGAACCGTGCTAAATGTGGCTTTTTCACAATTCTGCCTCAAGTCTGAAAAAATCCCGATGTTACAATTAACCCCAATAGCAGGGTTAGTTGAAACAGTATATGGGACAATGTCTTTAATAGTACAAATGAGTAGTAATTCAACAATGTTAAGATTTGACACTGATATTTGTATGAAAATACACTAAATTGACACAAAATATTTTTTTTTGATATTTTAGGCATGCTATATTTAAATATTATATTTTGTATTAGCGTTCAACATAATTTTTTCTAAGGTGTAATCTTAGTTGCACTGCCAACACATATGTAAAAATCTTAATTTGTCTATATACTACATCATTTTAGGTAAGGGGGAAGTTGTAACACTGTGTTACAACTAACCCCAAGTATACTAATTAAAGGCTTGTAAGAAGAAAAAAATATACACTGCTCAAAAAAATAAAGGGAACACTTAAACAACACAATGTAACTCCAA
Source organism: Salvelinus alpinus (assembly GCF_045679555.1). NCBI lineage: Eukaryota > Metazoa > Chordata > Actinopteri > Salmoniformes > Salmonidae > Salvelinus > Salvelinus alpinus. Next base: position 69,719,176 of record NC_092094.1, read on the forward strand.
GTCAATCACACTTCTGTGAAATCAAACTGTCCACTTAGGAAGCAACACTGACAATAAATTTCACATGCTGTTGTGCAAATGGAATAGACAAAAGGTGGAAATTATAGGCAATTAGCAAGACACCCCCAATAAAGGAGTGGTTCTGCAGGTGGTGACCATAGACCACTTCTCAGTTCCTATGCTTCCTGGCTGATGTTTTGGTCACTTTTGAATGCTGGCGGTGCTTTCACTCTAGTGGTAGCATGAGACGGAATCTACAACCCACACAAGTGGCTCAGCTAGTGCAGCTCATCCAGGATGGCACATCAATGCGAGCTGTGGCAAGAAGGTTTGCTGTGTCTGTCAGCGTAGTGTCCAGAGCATGGAGGCGCTACCAGGAGACAGGCCAGTACATCAGGAGACGTGGAGGAGGCCGTAGGAGGGCAACAACCCAGCAGCAGGACCGCTACCTCCGCCTTTGTGCAAGGAGGAGCACTGCCAGAGCCCTGCAAAATGACCTCCAGCAGGCCACAAATGTGCATGTGTCTGCTCAAACGGTCAGAAACAGACTCCATGAGGGCCCGACGTCCACAGGTGGGGGTTGTGCTTACAGCCCAACACTGTGCAGGACGTTTGGCATTTGCCAGAGAACACCAAGATTGGCAAATTCGCCACTGGCGCCCTGTGCTCTTCACAGATGAAAGCAGGTTCACACGCACATGTGACAGACGTGACAGAGTCTGCAGACGCCGTGGAGAACGTTCTGCTGCCTGCAACATCCTCCAGCATGACCGGTTTGGCGGTGGGTCAGTCATGGTGTGGGGTGGCATTTCTTTGGGGGGCCGCACAGCCCTCCATGTGCTCGCCAGAGGTAGCCTGACTGCCATTAGGTACCGAGATGCGATCCTCAGACCCCTTGTGAGACCATATGCTGGTGCGGTTGACCCTGGGTTCTTTCTAATGCAAGACAATGCTAGACCTCATGTGGCTGGAGTGTGTCAGCAGTTCCTGCAAGAGGAAGGCATTGATGCTATGGACTGGCCCGCCCGTTCCCCAGACCTGAATCCAATTGAGCACATCTGGGACATCATGTCTCGCTCCATCCACCAACGCCACGTTGCACCACAGACTGTCCAGGAGTTGGCAGATGCTTTAGTCCAGGTCTGGGAGGAGATCCCTCAGGAGACCATCCGCCACCTCATCAGGAGCATGCCCAGGCGTTGTAGGGAGGTCATACAGGCACGTGGAGGCCACACACACTACTGAGCCTCATTTTGACTTGTTTTAAGGACATTACATCAAAGTTGGATCAGCCTGTAGTGTGGTTTTCCACTTTAATTTTGAGTGTGACTCCAAATCCAGACCTCCATGGGTTGATAAATTTGATTTCCATTGATCATTTTTGTGTGATTTTGTAGTCAGCACATTTAACTATGTAAAGAAAAAAGTATTTAATAAGAATATTTCATTCATTCAGATCTAGGATGTGTTATTTTAGTGTTCCCTTTATTTTTTGAGCAGTGTATATTATTGTCATGAACTATATTCATCAAAATACCTTATCTTACTGATAACAAGTATATACTGTATGTTAGATATATGGAGAAATTTCCACAGATCAATAATCACTTGATTCATGAATTTCAAAATCTTCATAGGCATGTTTGTAAAGACACTAACCAAGCATCGGCTCATTGAATAACACCTTTCAAAGTGGCTTCTAATTGGAGTTGTTTATTCTGTAACCCGTGTTACAATTGTCCCCGGTCTCTCCCTGCAATACCAAATGTTTTTTGGCCTACAATTTAACTTGACAGGAAACAAAGAAAAATATATTTAAAAAATATAGAACGTGTTATGAGATCAATCATTGTTGAGCAGCCTGAAATATAACCTCCAAATCCACTTCTAAAGCACCGTCTTCTTATATAACAATTTTTTTTTACAATGAATCTCCAAATGCTTGTATCCAAACCCCCATGAGACCGGGGCCAGTGATAATAACATGCAGCAAGTACTGTGTGCTGAAAGAGATAGTAGCCTAATGCTGATAATGATTTAACTAATGGAAGGTGAAAGAACAGCTTATTTCATTAAGCCCACTAATGTTTTGGAAGCCGACCAGACAGTGTTTTGTGCTGGGAAACACACCTCGACCAGCGCTGAAATGTTGCCAAAATCTTCAGCTCATTCATGAGTCATGCATAAGTCCTATGGGTTTGATTCTGCATTTTCCATCACCTTTTCTCTTGCTTTCATCACGAAATGTGTTTTTCCATGCTTCAAGTGTGAGGATTCACATCTAAAAAGTATTACTGTACAGTAAATCAGATATATCCATTGAATGATCTTGAAATTCAAATAACTGTTTTGGATTTTCATATTCATCATCTTGAATTAAAGTCAATGAATTATTGGTTTTGAAAGCATGTTCATACTCAAGACTATGTTTCATCAATGTGTACTCTTTCCTGTCCTGCAGGATCCAGAGCAGTTATGCAGCTCAACAGAGGATCAATCAAGACCTGGAGGACAAGGTGCACAGGACAGTAAGACACCTGATCAGCCATACACTCTGCTGACACCCACTCCAATACCACACAATGTTCTCACTTTTGACACTTCGATTGGTTCCGCCAGTTAAGCTCAATTAAGCAGAACTGAAGTAACATCATCCTTCACATTTGACTCCACTGAGCTGAAGTGCAGTGAAATGACCTAAAAACAACTCTATTGTTCCTGGCAGTTTGTTGCAAGACTCCAACAGCATTGTGTCTGCCTCAGGTCTCCTGGAATCTTCCGAGACCTGCGAGAAGACCATTTGAATTGGCAACATTTCAACCTTAAATGGCATTCCGACCTTCATTACTTTGTGTTACAGTACATCACCTAGTGTGCCCATAAAGTCCTGTCCCTTAAGCACTTCTTCACTCCTAAGAGTCTCCACCTCTTCACAGTTGTGGCGCAGGGGCATTACCAAGATGTTGGTATTGACATTACAGGGATAGATTTGCTGTCTCCTAATGCTCCCTGTAAGTACCTCAGCTCTCACTTTGTTCTCATAAATAATGTAGGAGGTGGATGGAGGTTTGCTCTACGCTCCCCACCGGCCACTCCGGTGGTACCCTGGTGAATACAGCATCTAAGGAATAAGCTCTATTTAAGGCAGCCTCGCATGCAGCTCTCTTTAAGGCAGCCTGGGAGACAGGTCTTATAAGGCAGCCTGGCATGCAGCTCCATGCGCCACACTCCAGTGAATTGAGAAATCATGTTTACTTCCCCTGCAACCATTCCAATTAGCTTTCGATTCCGTTTGAAAAACACACAAGTCGATGTCTTGATATAGTTACACCTTCCGCCGTGCACCTTATGTTGCATTTACAATGGAGTTATTTCAATATTTCATATCCTTTAGATAAAAAGGCTTTAGAATATTAATGTTGCTGATAAGGCTGACCTGTTGGTCAGGGTCTGGCGTCAGTGCATGAAAGGGAAACCCCCCAGCTCTGTTTCACTAAGCAACACATAGAGCATAGCGTCACACAAGTACGTATGCATGCACGCTCGCATCACACACACACCCTTGTCTCTCATGGAGAGACGACATAACATAAAATGGTAGCGTTATGTCTGTCGAAAGACTGCTGAATGCAACGACTAACGACCAACCGTAGTTCTGGTGCTTTGGTTTCCCGTCACTGGTTATTTTGACTTATCAGGATTGGGTGAAGATGGTCCTTAACGTGGGGGGGCGGGGATTTCAAGCAGAACGTTATTGGAAGTGGTGGGGCTTTGTCTGAGATCTTCCGTTTAGGGAGGCGGGGGGTTGAAACTTTGTTAGTCTCGTTAGTATATTTTCCTTATACATCTCCCACCAGAACCTAATCGAGCATCTGACACAATCTCACGCACACACACATGGCTCTGAGGCACCTTGGCCCCTGTAATTGGAGCTTGGACAGATTGGCTCCAGGAGTGAGTGTGTGTGTTTGTTTGAAGAAGTGTGCGACAGACTGCTAAGAGGCTTACCAGCTTTGTTTTGTAAAATACAGCCAATATAACATAGGCCAAGCAGTAAAAATGATAACAAGAACAGCTATCATGAAAATATTAAATGGGAATGAGAATGGGTATATTGATTATTCCATACGCCTCCTGAATTGAGGTGGAGCTGTCTCTCTTGGTGATCGGCTATGTGGTCTGTGGTTTGAGATCTTAGATGAGAACTCCAGTATAATTGATCCGAACATGCGGTCTCCCTTGGTGAGAGGCCCCGTCGCACCTCTCTAAAAGCAATTACATGATCAGAGACGGAGCGCAATCCATGTCCAAAGTGATAGAACCTGCCGCAGAACCTTGTTAGAAAACTACTACAACCTCTTTTTCTGGGCATCTCTCCCAATCTCCCCCGACAAGAGCTCCCCTTTCCATTCGTTCCTCCTCCAGACCCCAAAGACACTGTCATTACTGTTCAAGATGAGTCCATGGTCAGGCCTCAGGTCCATATTTAAGACGTACTGTATGACTATCATGATTAAAAATGGATTTTTAATCTCATCAAAACAGAAGTTTGAGTCAATGGCTGATTCTCCGTGGCCATTTTAATAGAATATGACTGTGTGAAATTAATTTATTTTCCCAACCACCTCTTCTTAGATGATTACCTCAGGCAAGAGATTGTGGTGATAACACTGTTCATACAACATTGTCCCTAGATATGCCTATTTGTGGGCTACATGTTTTGTAGGCCTATTATATACATTGGTGCTGAGGTATAAGAAAATCAATAGCCTATCTATTACATGTCGTTATGACAAATTTTGAACATTGATCCAGGCAAAGTACTGTATATTATTTACACCAGTTCTACAGTATTTGTGTATTATTCGCTGTTTCTTCACCCATCGCTCTTTAACACGTCTGAGTAATCAGAATTGCATTGTCACAAAAGACAATAGCCCCCAAAAAATGTATCCCGAATCATATTCTGTCACACACTTCAACTGTATTCCAGTCATGTGATTTTTTTTGTTGTTGAAGTGGTTGGCTTTTCAAAGGAATTAGCTTCCTTGGACCTTGGTGTAACTAATCACCATTCATGACAGGAAGTAGTACAGGATTGCTTCAGAAGCATGCCTCATTGTGATTGCCATTCCTTTTGATGTCTCGAAATGGCATTTTAAGGGCAAAATATTTCTCGAGCATGAAATGGTCTTAGATAGACACTTGGTGACAAAGAGGTTCAATCAAATCATGCAATTAAAAAGTTCTGGAGGAGAAACTACGGGGAAGGTCATTAGAAAAAAACTACAAACCAAACGATGAAAACAACCAAGTAAGAGAACAGAGTGGGAGGATTTCCAAAAGGGTTTCTATTATTTTGCATGGGGACAAGAGTTGTTTCAGACCATGCTACCCAACTAGGGCCCAGAGTGTAACCTGGTCAGGTCACATGGTCAGTGAAAAAACCCTATTTTGTTTTAATTGAGTCCTCCCTGGACCCTGGCTGTGGTGACTCCAGTGTTGACAGAGATGTGGAGCTGTCTGCCTGGTCAGTGCTGAAAAGCCATTTGGGCGAAGGCCAAAGGAAAGGGCGCTCTCCAGGGTGCTGAACTAGTGCTGCCCAGCCAGCAGCACACTGAACCATATTAAATATCATATTAACTGTACCTTAACTATGTCTAACACTTTTCTAGCTCTACGTAGAACAAAATAGTATTTCGTTAAAGACCATTTTGAACTGTATATGGGTTAGTAGAATACAAGGCCCGCAGAACAAATGTGTACTCTAATGACTACTTTAATTAGCCCATCAGAATAGAGTGGAAAGCTTAATGAAGCCTTGGTTCTATGAGGAAGGGTTAGCATGCCTCCTCATGACACCAGTGAACAAGGTAATTAGTGGGGCTGAGGCCCCTGGAGTGGTTGTTGTTTTTGTTAGTGTTGTTGTTGTCCAAAGCCACCACGCACGATCTGGGGGCGAAATAGCTAATGAATGATTCACATACAGTATGGCACCTGGAGGGTAATATTGCCCTTGTGATCAAGGAGATGTTTGTGTGTGTGTGTGCACACAGGCAGGGGTGTGTGTGCCTTTCAAGATCCCGGCTCTACTGGCACTGCAGTGAGCGTCTAATTAGAGTTCTCATCAGGGTGTGCTGCCTTTCTGCCGTGCTCACCAGCGTGCCAGAAGAGCCTGTTTTCTGATTCGTACATTTCTCAATGTGCTATTCGCAGTGCACTCATTAGTCAATGCTCTTCAATGAAAAGTGCAAATTACACCCAGGGGATAGGCATCACAGAACATACAGCTCACCAAATTGGGTTATTGTTGCCACCGTTCAGCTTTTTTTTGTTTACCAAGCTTCTTCAAATCAAATTTATTTATAAAGCCCTTCTTACATCAGCTGATATCTCAAAGTGCTGTACAGAAACCTGGCCTAAAACCCCAAACAGCAAGCAATGCAGGTGTAGAAGCACGGTGGCTAGGAAAAACTCACTAGAAAAGGCCAGAACCTAGAAAGAAACCTAGTGGGGAACCAGGCTATGAGGGGTGGCCAGTCCTCTTCTGGCTGTGCCGGGTGGAGATTATAACAGAACATGGCCAAGATGTTCAAATGTTCATAGATGACCAGCAGGGTGAAATAATAATAATCACAGTGGTTGTCAAGGGTGCAACAGGTCAGCACCTCAGGAGTAAATGTCAGTTGGCTTTTCATAGATGATCATTCAGAGTATCTCTACTGCTCCTGCTGTCTCTAGAGAGTTGAAAACAGCAGGTCTGGGACAGGTAGCACGTCCGGTGAACAGGTCAGGGTTCCATAGCCGCAGGTAGAACAGTTGAAACTGGAGCAGCAGCACGGCCAGGTGGTGAGAGAGGTCCTGAGAGAGAGAGAGAGACTCAGGTCCTGAGAGAGAGAGAGAGCGAGAGAGATAAAGAATTAGAGAGAGCATACTTAAATTCACACAGGACACCGGATAAGACAGGAGAAATACTCCAGATATAACAGATCCCCCCGACACATATAAATACTGGAGGGGTCGGGAGACACTGTGGCCCCATCCGACGATACCCCCGGACAGGGCCAAACAGGCAGGATATAACCCCACCCACTTTGCCAAAGCACAGCCCCCACACCACTAGAGGGATACCTTCAACCACCAACTTACCATTCTGAGACAAGGCCAAGTATAGCCCACAAAGATCTCCGCCACGGCACAACCCAAGGGGGGGCGCCAACCCAGACAGGAAGATCACGTCAGTGACTCAACCCACTCAAGTGATGCACCCCTCTTAGGGACGTCATGGAAGAGCACCAGTAAGCCAGTGACTCAGCCCCTGTATTAGGGTTAGAGGCAGAGAATCCCAGTGGAGAGGGGAACCGGCCAGGCAGAGACAGCAAGGGCAGTTCGTTGCTCCAGAGCCTTTCCGTTCACCTTCACACTCCTGGGCCAGACTACACTCAATCATAGGACCTACTGAAGAGATGAGTCTTCAATAAAGACTTAAAGGTTGAGACCGAGTCTGCGTCTCTCACATGGGTAGGCAGACCATTCCATAAAAATGGAGCTCTATAGGAGAAAGCCCTGCCTCCAGCTGTTTGCTTAGAAATTCTAGGGACAGTTAGGAGGCCTGCGTCTTTTGACCGTAGTGTACGTGTAGGTATGTACGGCAGGACCAAATTGGAAAGATAGGTAGGAGCAAGCCCATGTAATGCTTTGTAGGTAAGCAGTAAAACCTTGGAATCAGCTCTTGCCTTAACAGGAAGCCAGTGTAGAGAGGCTGGCACTGGAGTAATATGATCAAATTTTGGGGTTCTTGTCAATATTCTAGCAGCTAGTAACTGAAGTTTATTTTGTGCTTTATCCGGGTAGCCGGAAAGTAGAGCATTGCAATAGTCTAACCTAGAAGTGACAAAAGCATGGATGAATTTTTTTGCATAATCTTTGGACAGAAAGTTTCAGATTTTTACAATGTTACGTAGATGGAAAAAAGCTGTCCTTGAAACAGTCTTGATATGTTCATCAAAAGAGAGATCAGGGTCCAGAGTAATGCCGAGGTCCTTCACAGTTTTATTTGAGACGACTGTACAACCATCAAGATTAATTTTCAGATTCAACAGAAGATCTCTTTGTTTTTTGGGACCTAGAACAAGCATCTCTGTTTTGTCCGAGTTTAAAAGTAGAACATTTGCAGCCATCCACTTCCTTATGTCTGAAACACAGGCTTCCAGCGAGGGCAATTTTGAGGCTTCACCATGTTTCATCGAAATATACAGTTGTGTGTCATCCGCATAGCAGTGAAAGTTAACATTATGTTTCCGAATGACATCACCAAGAGGTCAAATATATAGTGAAAATAATAGCGGTCCTAAAACGGAACCTTGAGGAACAAGGTTTACAGTTGATTTGTCAGAGGACAAACCATCCACAGAGACAAACTGATATCTTTCCGACAGATAAGATCTAAACCAGGCCAGAACTTGTCCGTGTAGACCAATTTGGGTTTCCAATCTCTCCAAAAGAATGTGGTGATTGATGGTATCAAAAGCAGCACTAAGGTCTAGGAGCACGAGGACAGATGCAAAGCCTCGGTCTGACGCCATTAAAAGGTAATTTACCACCTTCACAAGTGCAGTCTCAGTGCTATGATGGGGTCTAAAACCAGACTGAAGTGTTTCGTATACATTGTCTTCAGGAAGGCAGTGAGTTGCTGCGCAACAGCTTTTCTTTTTTTTAATTGAGAGGAATGGAAGATTCGATATAGGCCGATTTAATTTATAAATTTTCTGGGTCAAGGTTTGGCTTTTTCAAGAGAGGCTTTATTACTGCCACTGTTAGTGAGTTTGGTACACATCTGGTGTATAGAGAAACGTTTATTATGGTCTTGCTAGTTTTCTCAGCATTTGACGTACCCAACATGCATTACCCCTTATCCATTAGCCAGGCTTGTCATGGATTGATGGAAAAAAATCTCAAACAGCTATCAAACTTGACCTAGATAAAGACATGAACTAAAGCTCCTTCAAAAGATACCGTCTTTCACCCTAAGAATTGAAATGGGGCCAGAAGGGAAAAGGAGCTAAAGAAAACCTAAATGATTTAGTTGAAGCACATCAAACTTTAGATGAATTGGCTATCAAGTCACATATGGCCAGCCCTATCCTTTAGAGACTTGTAGGCATTTCAGAGAATTTTACACCGATTGATAATTTAAAACTTTTGAGCAGGTAGTTATTTATTTCTTGAGAGGCTGATATCCTTTTTTTTTCAGGTTACAAATTGTTTTTTTTCTCAGAAGCCTGTAAATCTTGTATTTTTCTCTCCCCTTCCCCAACTCTAGTATACAGTAATTGCGTCTCAGGGGGGGATAAGCTCAGTTTGTTGTCCTGTGAAGACAGCAGTTCAGTGGAGACAGACAGGCAGGGGGATATAAAAAAAATTAATAACACTGCAAAACACAATTTAGCTCCAAATTGAGGCGCTAAAGTGAGGAACAAGGATTGCATCTGCAGGTACAAATATGATTTTTCAATATTCACATAAGCCCAGTAATATTCTGCAATCTATGATAAAAAAAAGTACTCTAACCTCTGTAAATTGCCTTGCTGCCCCATTGTGTGAGGCATTGGTACATCAAATGATCTAACTTTGGCTGGATGTGGATGAAAGCACAGTAGGCTACACTGTCGACTCTATGGGGAACAAAAAAAGTACTCAAGTCAGTCACTGGATGGCCATGACTAGGTCTGTTGCGGTGACCATATTACCACCACAACGGCAGTCATGAGTCATGACTGCAGTAAAATTCTACTTGACCATTGATGGTAATCTCCTCTTATGCACTCTGGACATGCATTACCCAACTCGCTAATGACCATCAGGTCGCTAATGGATGGTACTCAGGGCTCTATTGTCGAAAATCACATCAAACACTTCTCAAAACAGTGCGTGCTTTTAAAACTCACCTCACTGTGATCGATCAATTTGAAGAATTGAAATGGAGAACATGGTCGTTGTAGATGTTTTCAAAGCCTTACAACAAAATGGACAGCGCTTTCTAAGGTGATGATTCATTCAAAACACGCATATGCATAGGCCTATATATAGTATGAGCCCAAGCCAGAAAAAAACCCTGAATTCAAATGATTGTGCGGTTATACAATACATATACATAATAGTTATACAATACATAGCCTACCACATATTACACACTGCAGCCTACAATTATAGTGAATTGTATTTGATTTTGAATAGCCTAGTAATAGGGATTTTTTTATAGTTTCATAATTAATAGGTTTACATCCACAGAATCTCACCACCTGCGTTTCCATCTCCTCCCCCCTGTCCTTCATTCCTTTCTCCAGCACACAGAGAGAGGGGATCACTTTTACACTCAACATAGCCACTTCCAGTGGTGTAAAGAACTTAAGTAAAAAATACTTTAAAGTACTATTTACGTAGTTTGAGGTATCTGTACTTTATATTTTTGAGAACTTTTAAAATAACGTACTTTTTACTCCATACATTTTCCCTGACACCCAAAAGTACTTGTTGCATTTTGAATGCTTAGCAGGACAGGAAATTGACCCAATTCACGCGGTCATCCCTACTGACTCTGATCTGGGGGACTCACTAAACACACATGCTTTGTTTGTAAATGATGCCGGAGTGTTGGAGTATGACCCTAGCTACCCATAAATAAATATAAACAAGAAAATGGTGCAGCCTGGTTTGCTTAATATAAGGAACTTGAAATGATTCATACTTTTGATACTTAAGTATTTTTAAAACCAAATACTTTTAGACTTTTACTCAAGTAGTATTTTACTGAGTGACTCACTTTTACTTGAGTCATTTTCTTGACTCATGTATGACAATTGGGTACTTTTTCCACTACTGGCCACTTCATATGCGCACTCTCACTCTCTCCAGACCGGGAAAAACAGCCTTTCTATTTTATTCAGCTAAGTTCAATTATATTCTTCTTACTATAAAAGCATATAGTATAAAATGAATGGCACGGGACTTATAAACATATCTTGTCTGCTAAATGAACAAGCCTACAGCCTATGGCATGGCACGTAGCCAGATAACGTACAGTAAGACAAGTCATATTGTTCTTCTGAAATAAATGTTTTTCATATCATGTTTCTTTAAAACTTCCCTAAAATAAATAATGGATTTATTGTGATGGTGTATATTTAATTGATTTATTATACTTTTTAAAAATGTTATGTAGATGTTCCAAAGGTGCTTGTATGCGTGGAGGCCATTACTAACTCTCAACCCCAACAATTGTAATTAAATAAAACCTCAAACTGTACTGCCAAGATGGAATATGACCATGTCAGTCATCATATGCAAATCTATAATATCCTTCACTCTTTTAATCTATGGGCAACCTCTAGACGATTTCTAATATTCGGATGTTAAATCATCCCTCGGCTGAATGTCAATCCAAACAGGTTGCAGATTAGATACAGGTGTTCAGCTAACCCAAGAAACAGTTGAAGTGAGTCATTCATATTCAAGCTAAATGTAATAGCTACAACTCACATTTTTACAATTTCCACCTTTCCCTAGAGTGGACACGCTCAATACCTTTCTGGCAACGTTACAAACCCATTCCACGTTAGGAAGGGCTAGTTTTGTGAGAGGGGGTTTTGGGATGTGGAAATCTCTGAAAGAAAGCCGGGTACAAGGAGTTAGCAGCTTTGGAGACTCCTGTCAGTCTCTTATGTAGGAGGCCTATAGCAAGACTCACCTTCCCCCAGAGTGAAATATGATTATAATGTGCCTGAATGAGACCGCCAAAGCAACATGCCAGAGCAGATTAGAGAGATTTACAGAATGGATTTGAATATCAATGCCAACCTGTTGCTTAAACTGACCTCTAATTGACTTCTATTAAACTGCTCCCCCACCCCATATTTAAAAACAATCGTGACCCTTGTGCGGTGGAGACTCAATGATGCATCCTTTGTCACATCCTATCACACAACAGGGGATTAACAATTATTGGGTGAGGGGGAAAGGATCTTGTTGGCATGTATTGTTTGAGGCTAACTCTCAGGAAATACTAATGTGTCAAAAAAATGTACCATTGCTTTAATAACCGCTTTCATTTCTCAGGACTGTGATTGATGCTTTCTCACCCTGCAGAGTAATTGATTTTATATGGGCACTGGCCAGTGAAATCTTATTTGAATTAAGACCTGCTACTGGCGTAGAGAGCAGGAACACGGACTGACTGGCTGCTCTCCTCCTCTTCTCCCTCTCCTTTCTCTTCCTGGTCTTTCAATTCCTCCTCTCTCTCTTCCCTCCTTTAGTCCCAGCACCATGAAGACGAGAAAAGAGCGCTGAGTCGGGAGATCATCGTCCTCAACAATCACCTCCTGGAGGCCAAGATCACCATTGAAAAGCTCAGAGAGGACAACGTGAGTATACTGTATAGCCAGTCATTGTGCATCAGTGAATCACCGAAACAGCTAAATGGCCAGTTAGACGACCAATGCCTGGTGGTGGACTAGTTGTTGATCAATCTCTCACACTGCTGTGGAGGCATTTTGGCCCACTCTTACATGCAGAACTGCCTCAACTCATTTATGGATAACATGGGTCCCATTGTGCCTGGCGAAAACCTAAACACTGCATTCCACAGTAAGAACCTTCTACCCAACGGTCAAGCATGGTGGTGGTAATCCCAGACCTAATCCCAATTGAGATGTTGTGGCAGGACATGAAACGAGCAGTTCATGCTTGAAAACCCACACATGTTGCTGAGTTAAAGCTGTTCGGCATGGAAGAGTGGGCCAAAATTCCTCCACAGCGACGTGAGAGACTGATCAACAACTACAGGGAGCATTTGGTTGGAGTCATTGCAGCTAAAAGGTGACAACCAGGGTGCAATTACTTTTTCACACATGGGCATTGGGTGTTGCATAACTTTGTTTATGAAATTTGAACGGCGGCAAATACTTTTCTACAGCATAAAGTATATGCTCTTTCCTTGACATAGACTGACTAGGTGAATCCAGGTGAAAGCTATGATATTTTATTGATGTGACTTGTTAAATCCACTTCAAATCAGTGTAGCTGAATGGAAGGAGACCAGGTTAAAATAACGATGTTTAAGCCTTGAGACAATTGAGACATGAATTGTGTATGTGTGCCATTCAGAGGGTGAATGGGCAAGATAAGTGCCTTTGCCTTTGAACAGGGTATGGTAGTAGGTGCCAGGTGCACTGGTTTGAGTGTGTCAAGAACTGCAATGCTGCTGGGTTTTTCACACTCAACATTTTCTTGTGTGTATCAAGAATGGTCTACCACCCAAAGGACTTCCAGCCAACTTGACACAACTGTGGAAAGCATTGGAGTCAACATGGGCCAGCATCCCTGTGGAGTCAACGTGGGCCAGCATCCCTGTGGAGTCAACATGGGCCAGCATCCCTGTGGAACGCACCTTGTAGAGTTCATGCCCCGACAAATTGAAGCTGTTCTGAGGGCAAAAGGGGGTGCAAGTCAATATTAGGAAGGTGTTCCTACTGTTTTGTACTCTGTGTACAGTAGTTACTCCTAAATCAATAGGGGATTTGAGACTGTACGCAGGTTTAAAGCTCGAGTCTGGATTTAGCCCTGGGGACCTACTGTGTCAATCTACGGTCTTGGTCTCGTTGATGTGAACGCCCAAGCATCTGCCGAGCTTCGCGCTCTACCTAGCTCTCTGCAGGGCTGCTGTGCTAGCGAGACACATCTGAGCCATTGGGCATGATGAGATTCCCTTGAATCCAGGGAGGCTGATTGGGGTCAGAATTGGGTCTTACAGGAGAACTTTATCTGTTAGGAGGAGAAGGCAGACATCTTGTCTTAATTGTAGATGGCGGAATGTCTCTAATGTGCGGAAGACCAAATAAGCCATTAGGTTGACTCTGGCTGCATTTGCAGATTTGGAAGGAAGAGTTGGGTGTAATGGTACATGTGTCTTTTGTCACCTATTTTTTTTGTGGTAGCTACTTCTGTTAGCAACAGCTTTCACAGCTAGCCATTTTCCTCTGGTTGCAGCCAAAAGCTATTCTCTCAGTTAGCATGGAACTTCTTCACATCAGAGTGCTGAGAGAAAACAACATGGCTGACATTGAGACATTAATGACTGGACGAGACAGGTCTTTGTGCTGCCTTCAAACTACCACCGTCCCAATTGTTCTGTATGTGAGAAAAAAAAATTGCACACAGTTAACTAGAAGGAGAATTGAAGCTGTCAAAGAAATGCCTTTGATGTTTATGAGAGGGCTGCCAGATTTTGCTGTGTCACAGAGGAGTTGCAGTGGAAAAGCGAGAGCATGGATACAGACTGACAGAGAGGAAGCTTACTAGCCTAGCATCTAGATCAGAGGAGAAGAGCCCATTTCAGAAGCCCCGTAATAAAATTAAACAGTGAAGAGCTTTATTGCAATTGAAAAAAGTTCCTCAGAGTTAATACGATTTTGCGGATCATTAATGCCATTGTCAGCGCCACAGGGGCCTGATGAGAAAAACAAGCACTATTTTCTGGGTGGATGGATTTGTTCCGTGGCCGATGATGCGTTTGTTACTTCGATTGGGTTCTCCCAAAGTGTTAGACCCTCAGAGCTTTAAATCGAAGTAAACTTTTGGGGTTGTCACAAGAGGGTTGAGGGGGAAAACAGCTTCAAGATGTAGCAATCAATCTGGAATATTTTTTTCGGAGGCATTCTTTTTGGTTTGTCAAGCATTGGTAGGTTAACAACGCCACATGCTGAAATGACTGTTTGGTCCCAATACTATGCCATTACATGTAGTAACCTATTTGAAACAAATGTTGGTCAGTTACTCCCATTACAATTTATACAGTTCTTAGTCTGCATGGCATCCCAACCTATGACTCAACAGTGTTAATCTTTCCCATTTCCCAGGACCTTTACAGGAAGGACTGTAACCTGGCAGCACAGCTCCTCCAGTGCTCCAAGTCACACCACAGAGCCCACAAGCTATCCGAGGTGAGTTCTGCTCTGCTCTCCACTCACACTAACAAGTAGCCCCACGTATTATTTCCCCCTGTTGACTTCACCGTGCAAACCGTCTAAGACAACATCTAGTCCACTCGAAGGGGGAGTAGGAAGTGAGGTATGAGAGAGAAATCCTCACAGTTCCTCGTAAAAAATTTTCTCAAAGACGTGGGACTATCTTTTAAAATGTAAGGTCATGCATATATGGATGAAGTAGTAGCGCAGCTACGGTATGAAATTGACAGAGTTATTGAGGTACTGTAGGATATCAGCATTCACAGCTGTTGACTCATTCGGCTCGCCATAATCGTACTCCGGTGAAATAACAGTGATTGGCTTTTGAAAAGCACATTCCTCCTTTCGAGTCGACAAAGTGACCAATTCCAGAGCATTGACGAATCCATCAAAAATGCAGCGATGAATATAGCTGAGTGCGATCAAAGGGATGCTGTATGACTTTCATTGGGACTTAACTCTGCTACCAGCCAGAGAAATGTATCGTGTACAGAGGAGCCCCTCGGGAAAGCTGCTGAAAACGGCGTGTTGGAGTTACGCTTTAACCCTGCAGTCTCATCTACTTTTCCACTCAATTCTCAAATGGGGAAAGCAGGCTGCTAAAAATAGCTCCATACTTCAAACACTGGTATTTTTCTGCTGGGTGTCTATTTTCAACAAAAAAGCAACAGTGGCTATTTTAGATTTTTGATTCTCAGCTGGAGACCTTGAGCACTGGTCTAATTTAAATCGAAGCTGCTCCCAGTGATTTTTTATTACTGGCCTACACACAATACCCCATAATATCAGAGTGGAATTGTTTTTCGAAATGTTGACAAATTAATACAAATGAAAAGCTGAAATGTGTTGAGTCAATAAGTATTCAACCCCTTTGTTATGGCAAGCCTAAATACGTTCAGGAGTAAAAATGTGCTCAACAAGACACATAATACATTGATGGACACAATAATAGTGTTGAACATCATTTTTTTATTGACTACCTCATCTCTGTACCCCACACATCTGTAAGGTCCCTCAGTCGAGCATTTAATGTCAAACACAGCTCAACCACAAAGACCAGGGAGGTTATCCAAAAAGGGCACATATTTGTAGATGGCCCAAAAAATAAGCAGACAACGAATATCCCTTTGAGCATTTTGAAGTTATTAATTACACTTTGGATGGTGTATCAATACACCCAGTCACTACAAAGATACAGGTGTCCTTCCTATCTCAGTTGCTTGAGAGGAAGGAAACCGTGCAGGGATTTCACTGAGGCCAATGGTGACTTTAAAACCGTTAGAGTTTAATGGCTGTGATAGGAGAAATCTGAAAATGGATCAACAACATTGTAGATACGCCACAATACTAACCTAAATGACAGAGTGAAAAGAAGGAGCCTGTACTGAATGAAAATATTTCAAAACATGCATCCTGTTTGCAATTAGACTCTAAAGTAATATTGCAAAAAATGTGGCAAAGCAATTAACTCCTGAATACAAAGTGTTATGTTTGGGGCAAATCTAACACATTACTGAGTACCACTCTCCAGATTTTTGAGGATAGTGGTGGTTGCATCAGGTTATGGGTATGATGGTAATTGTTAAAAAAAAAATACGGAATGGATCTAAGCACAGGCAAATCCTAGAGGAAAATCTGGTTCAGTCTGCTTTCCACCAAACACTGGGAGATTAATTCACCTTCCAGCAGTGCAATAACCTAAACACAAGGCCAAATCTACACTGGAGTTGCTTACCAAGAAGACAGTTAATGTTCCTGAGTGGCCAAGTTACATTTTCAACTTAAATCTACAGCAAGAATTGATTGGTTGTCTAGCAATGATGAACAACCAATTGGACAGAGCTTGAACATTTTAAAGAATAGTGGGCAAATGTCGCACAATCCAGATGTGGAAAGCCCAGAAAGAGACACAGCAGTAATCTCTGCCAAAGGTGCTTCTACCAAGTATTGACTCAGGGGTGTGAATACTTATGTAAAGTCGATATTTTTGGATTTCATTTTCAATAAATGTGCAAACCTTTGGTGTGGTGTATTATGTGTTGATGGGTGAGAACAATTTCTTTTTAACCATTTTGAATTCAGGCTGTGACAACAGAATGTGGAATAAGTCAAGGGGCATGAACACTTTGAAGGCATTGTACAAGTGAGGATGGATGAACGTGTGTGTCTTGATGTACCTCTCTGTCCATGCTGATGTATGTATCCTACAACTTAGCGATTGTAAACTGAGAAATGAGAAAAAGAAAGGCCAAAGCACAGCAATGGAGAGGTTGTGGTCAGCAAAAGTTCTGACAAGTTCATTAGAGAGGGTAGTGCAAGTCCCAACGGGTGTCCGAGCTGGTCTGAGTAAACACACAATAATAAATTACTTCTCTAAACTCAAACTCCAGATTGGAGTCTAGGGAACAGCATTGACAAAAACAGCTGTGTGGATGTGGCAAGCATTCGATAATGGCGTGGTTGTGAATATGTATGGGGAGATTTGATAGTGGTTGTCAGCATTGTATGAATCTATATGGAGTCTATTTTTAGGAATGCTTTGTTGTAGAGAAAGTTATGCTGGTAAAAGTTATGCTGGCTCTTTGTTAGAGCAGTAGTAGTCCTCCTTCGTTATTTATTGCTGTAATTTCTGAATCCATCTTAAATTCACTCCCATTTCTTCCTTTATGTTGTTTGGCTATCCAGGTTTCTTTCCTTCCTCTCTTAGAAGTTCTCCTCACCCTCCCGCTCTCTCTTTCCAGCTGCCCATTGACTTCCAGGAGCGGGTGAGCTCCCACATAGAGAAGCACGGATGCGGCGTCACAATGGCGCTGTGCCACTCATCCTACTCCGATGCTGTGCCCACCGGCATCATTGCCAAGGTGCTCGAGAAGCCCGAGCCGGGCAGCAGCTGCCCAGTCACCCGCTCAACCAGCCCCCAGCCATTGGTGGATGAGGGCCATGACCATGACTTCGTGACCAATAGCGTGGGCGGTGAAATCCTTCAGCGCCGTACCGCCTACCGGACTGCCGACCTGTACTGCAGCGACACGGCCCTCTACTGCCCTGAGCGCTGGCAGGAGCGCAGGCAGAGCGTAGAGGTCCACGGCCTCCCCAAGGGTCTCTTCCTCCAGGCCCAGAACTCCAACCCTCAGGAGGTGGCCTTCCATTCAGGTAACTTCTGCCAACACAGGGCCCCCTCCTTCCACGGAGAGTTTACGGTGGGCTCCTTGCCGGCCTCTAGCTCCTACTCCAGCTTCAGCCAGGCTTCCGAGGAGGAGAAGGGAGGGGAAGGCTGCGGCGGCGGCCTCAGCAGCACCATGTCCTCCTACCACCAGGCACTCTACATGGACTGGCGGGATGGGGGGTACGGTGAGCGCAAGAGCACCTCTTCTTATGAGAAGGACAGCCCTCCCAGCCACAGCCTCTTCCCCATGTCCCACAGCTTCCAGCACATGGCGATGCCGCCTTCCCCCAACCCCGCGAAAGGCGGTGGCGGCTCTTCGCCAGCGTACGTGCACACGCCGTCCTGCGGCTACAGTGAGCCGTACCGCTCGCCTCACCTAGCATCGTCACACAGCGTGGGCTCGGCCCAGGGTGGAGGAGGACCCCGGGCGGTGGAGCGCTCTGACAGCCAGGCCAGCATAGGTGTCCCCACCGAAGAAGAACTGTCTGGAAGCTGGAGGCAGCTGAGTGTAGAGGACATCAACTCGTACTCCTACAACTGCAATCCGGGCCGCATGTCTCCCTACAGCTCTTCCGAGCAGCACTTCACCATAGGCCCAGCCAAGCTCAAACTGGGGCCGCTCTACAGCAGCTTCCAGGAGGGGGACGACAACGTCTCTCTCCACAGCCATGTGCTGGACCAGTGCTTGGCCGCTGCCGTCGGTGGTGGCGGACTCTCACCCAGTCCCAAACACCCCAGCATGGGCCTGCGGGGCAAGCCCCAGCCCCTTTACAGAGCCAAGGAGGACAGTCAGGACTCAGAGTGCAGCCAGTTCCTCTCAGGAAGCTTGAAGGACAAGGAGAGCGGGGCGGCTGGAGCGGCACGGGGGACCATGAACAAGGAACATGTGGATGTGAGCCCCAACAGCTTGGCCGAGTCCTTACACCACCAAAGCTCCCTGGAAGCCTCCGGTCTGCAGCAGCAACACTACCAGAGGGAGAGAGTGAGGCCCAGCCTGAGCCTAGCTGTTCCCAGGAAGAGTTCTCAACACCACCAAAAATTTGGAAGCACAGGAACAGGACTTAACAGGAAGGACAGTCTTACCAAGGCCCAGCTGTACGGCACCCTCCTGAACTGAACAGCTCGGTAACACTTTAGACTTGACAGGTATAATGCATTATGATGTGGTTATAATTCATTGTAAGACTTGTTATAAGCACATGTGACTCCTTATAAAAAGTCTTAATATTATCTCAATGACCAAAGAATAGCAATTTTGATCAAGTTGAAAATATGCTTCATGAAAAGGACATAACATATTGTAATCCTTGTAATAAGAAATAAAAGCTCACGCGTGCTTATAACAAGTAATACAATTATACCGGTCAGCTTGAAGTAGTGTTACCAACAGCTCTTCCATTTATGCATGATTATGGACATCTCCATGTTTCCTGTGGCAAACACACAGTTGGTGTGGATTTGAGATTCATTTGTAATCCGGTGAAGGCAAGTTTCAAGCCGTCAGATGCTACACAGCTGTTGTTTTTTGGCTGTTTATGTCATGATACGGTGTAGTTATCAGAGAGACTAGACACCAGATTTCCTACAGTATATCGTCCCTTATTCTCTGAGACAGCTTTGAGCTTGCTGAATGGCTATTTTGGAAAAGGCTCACAAGACGAATTATCCCTTAACAATGACGACAGTATTGAGGCAGTAACTATTGTACTAAATACATAAGCTATTAGCATTTGTAGTATGTCAGTAACACAACATAATTTAGTACAAGCATAATGTGTACCATTTCGACAGACTTATGCTGTGAGAGCTGAGCGCTCCATTACAAGTTCCCATCAAACCCCCGCTATTGAGGATTTCATTACCATGGCATAACACCAACTAAAGGCTACCTAAACTCATCAGCAACAAAAAAGAAACGTCCTTTCACTGTCAACTGCGTTTATTTTCAGCAAACTTAACATGTGTAAATATTTGTATGAACATAACACGACTCAACAACTGAGACATAAACTGAACAAGTTCCACAGACATGTGACTAACAGAAATGGAATAATGTGTCCCTGAACTAAGGGGGAGTCAAAATCAAAAGTAACAGTCAGTATCTGGTGTGGCAACCAGCTGCATTAAGTACTGCAGTGCATCTCCTCCTCATGCGCTGCACCAGATTTGCCAGTTCTTGCTGTGAGATGTTACCCCACTCTTCCACCAAGGCACCTGCAAGTTCCCGGACATTTTTGGGGGGAATGGCCCTAGCCCTCACCCTCCGATCCAACAGGTCCCAGACGTGCTCAATGGGATTGAGATCCGGGCTCTTCGCTGGCCATGGCAGAACACTGACATTCCTGTCTTGCAGGAAATCACGCACAAAACGAGCAGTATGGCTGGTGGCATTGTCATGCTGGAGGGTCATGTCAGGATGAGCCTGCAGGAAGGGTACCACGAGGGAGGAGGATGTCTTCCCTGTAACGCACAGCGTTGAGATTGCCTGCAATGACAAGCTCAGTCCGATGATGCTGTGAAACACCACCCCAGACCATGACGGACCCGCCACCTCCAAATCGATCCCGCTCCAGAGTACAGGCCTCGGTGTAACGCTCATTCCTTTGACGATAAACGTGACTCCGACCATCCCCCCAGGTGAGACAAAAGCGCAACTCGTCAGTGAAGAGCACTTTTTGCCAGTCCTGTCTGGTCCAGCGACGGTGGGTTTGTGACCATAGGCGACGTTGTTACCGGTGATGTCTGGTGAGGACCTGCCTTACAACAGGCCTACAAGCCCTCAGTCCAGCCGCTCTCAGCCTATTGCGGACAGTCTGAGCACTGGAGGGATTGTGCGTTCCTGGTGTAACTCGGGCAGTTGTTGCTGCCATCCTGTACCTGTCCCGCAGGTGTGATGTTCGGATGTACCAATCCTGTGCAGGTGTTGTTACACGTGGTCTGCCACTGCGAGGACGATCAGCTGTCTGTCCTGTCTCCCTGTAGCACTGTCTTAGGCGTCTCACAGTACGGACATTGCAATTTATTGCCCTGGCCACATCTGCAGTCCTCATGCCTCCTTGCAGCATGCCTAAGGCACGTTCACGCAGATGAGCAGGGACCCCGGGCATCTTTCTTTTGGTGTTTTTCAGAGTCAGTAGAAAGGCCTCTTTAGTGTCCTAAGTGTTCCTAACTCTGACCTTAATTGCCTACCGTCTGTAAGCATCTTAACAACCGTTCCACAGGTGGATGTTCATTAATTGTTTATGGTTCATTGAACAAGCATGGGAAACCGTGTTTAAACCCTTTACAATGAAGATCTGTGAAGTTATTTGGAATTTTACAAATTATCTTTGAAAGACAGGATCCTGAAAAGGGGACGTTTCTTTATATGCTGAGTTTATGTATCCTGCTGTCTCGAAAGCTGTTAACTTCTAAGGCCTCATTTTCTCATGTACAAACTGCATGTTATGCATATACAGTGCATTTGAAATGTGTTCAGACCCCTTGACTTTTTCCACATTTTGTTACGTTACAGCCTTATTGTAAAATGGATTCAATTGTTTTTCCCCCTCATCTACACACAATACCCCATGATGACAAAGCAAAAACTGGTTTTTAGAAATTTTCGCAAAAGTATAAAAACATTTAAACTGAAATATTACATTTATATAAGTATTCAGACCCTTTACTCAGTACTTTGCTGAAGCACTTTGGACAGCGATAACAGCCTGACCAAGGCCCTTCTCCCACGATTGCTCAGTTTGGCCGGGAGTCCAGCTCTAGGAAGAGTTTTGGTGGTTCCAAACATCTTCCATTTAAGAATGATGGGGGTCACTGTGTTCTTGGGGACTTTCGATGCTGCAGACATTTTTTGGTACCCTTCCCCAGATTTGTGCCTCGGCACAATCCTGCTTCGGAGCTCTAAGGACAATTCCTTCGACCTCGTGGCCTGGTTTTTGCTCTGACATGCAGTGTCAACTGTGGGACCTTAAATAGACAGGTGTGTGCCTTTCCAAACTATGTCCAATCAATTTAATTTACCACAGGTGAACGCCAATCAAGTTGTAGAAACATCAAGGATGGTCAATGGAAACAGGATGCACCTGAGCTCAGTTTCGAGTCTCATAGCAAAGGATCTGAAAAGGTGTATAAATAAGGTATCGGTTTTTTATTTTTAATAAATTTGCACCCCAAGAAAAGTTGTTTTTGCTTTGTGTAGATTGATGAGGAAAAACAATTTAATCCATTTTAGAATAAGGCTGTAATGTAACAAAATGTGGAAAAAGGGAAGGGGTCTGAATACTTTACGAATGCACTGTATGAAAAGTGTTAAACCTTTTAACCCTAGAGTGATTTCTTCTAGGCAGCAACTCATGGTTAGCACCTGAACATTGGGGAGAGACTACAGAAATAATTGTTAAATGTCTCTTATCCAATTTACATGCATATTGATACTTAGGAGGAAGACGTCTGAAAAATAAATTTGTCATGCACTGGAATTCGATGAATCAAAAGGCAGATTTAAAAAGAATAGACTGTTAAATAACAATTTCATAGACATACTATACATTGTAATACAACTGTAACAAGTTGGTGGAGCAGTATGGGGTATTTTCCTTCCAATAATACTGAAAATAAGGAATATATATGTACAATATTATTTATAGGAAAATATCCCCACAGAACAGACGTTGACAACGCTTTTGATAAAAAGTGAGATACTGATAAAGGATTTAAAAAGTTGCACAGCAGGGTGTGAAATATTCCATGTACCTGGGCTATTTTACTCTGTCTAAATATTACATGTAGGAATTTGGCCCGAGCACCTGTCTCAACTAAGCAGTTTTGATTGTCCAAATTGGAAAAGAGCATGAATTCAATGCTGTTGCATGAATACCCAACCACTAGCTAGTACATTTTGCCTTAATTCTGTTCAGTAGCAAGTCTTCTCCTTTTCTACACTTCTGACAGTGGTGTGTGTATATGTTGTTAATGTTAATTAATATACCAGCCAGGTTTCCTACTCTAGAATCTTGAACATTGTTGGCATCAGCCGCATTGATCTCTAACCAAAACAAAGCATTTCTTTCTCTGACAAGTCCTCTCACTGTGGCGTTTTTTATTTTTTATAAACTTTCCCCAAAACTTTAAGACCAGGACACGTTGTTCATGCCCTGGTCTCAGGATATCATCTGGGGGAGGTGGACACCTGCAAAATGCTGCTAAAGCCAGGGACAGAGAGCGCACAGAGGCAGTTGCGCCCCTCTGTGCACTGGCATCACTGTACCTCTTCCACCAGGCGGCCATTTTGGTACTTTCTGTCCATTTTTTTGCAGACCTGATTGTTTCCCTAAATCTAAACTACTGTACAGAAGGGGCCCAGATTCTGATCCCCCATAGACGGTCTTTTTTATTGTGGATGTAATAAGAAAATATAAATATATATAATCGTTAGCATTTATATTTTTATCCTGGTTATGTTGTTCTTTACTTTGACCCCTGAATAAAATGTCCTCCTGTCCTGTTCTACCTCAGACTATGTACGACAAATAACTTTTCAAGGACCAACAGGCCAGCTGGCTGTTTGATGCATGTTTCTATATTTTTGCTGTATGTTTATTTACTTATTAATAAAAGGAGGTTTCTGCATTGATGCATTAACATGACACTACATAATTATTTGGCAGCCATGTCAAATCAATCCAAATGTTATTGGTCACACACACATATTTACCAGATGTTATTGCCGGTTTAGCGAAATGCTTGTGTTCCTAGCTCCAACATTGCAGTAGTATCTAACAATTCACAACAATACACAAAAATCAAAAATAATGGAATTAAGAAATATCTAAATATTAGGACGAGCAATGTCAGAGTGGCAATGACTAAAATACAGTATATACACATATATGAGATGAGTAAAGCAGTATGTAAACATTATTAAAGTGACTAGTGTTCCATTATTAGAGTGGCCAGTGATACGATGTCTATAGGGCAGCAGCCTCTAAGGTGCAGGGTTGAGTAGCCGGTTAGTGATGGCTATTTAACAGTCGGATGGCCTTGTCTCTCGGTCCCAGCATTGATGCACCTGTACTGACCTCAATGATAGTGGGATGAACATGCCGTGGCTCAGGAAGTTGGATGTCGTTGATCTTTTTGGCCTTCCTGTGACATTGGATGCTGTAGGTGTCCTGGAGGGCGGGCGGTGCAGTTGCCGTACCAAGCGGTGATACAGCCCGTCAGGATGCTCTCAATTGTGCATCTGTAAAAAGTGTGAGGGTCTTAGGGACCAAGCCCAATTTGTTCAGCCTCCCTCCTGAGGTTGAAGAGGTGCTGTTGTGACTTCGCCACACTGTCTGTGGGGGTGGATCATTTCAGTTTGTCAGTGATGTGTACGCAGAGGAACTTGAAGTTTGTGAATAGGGGCGATGTGAATAAGGGCGTGCTCACTCGGCTATTTCCTGAAGTCCACGTTCAGCTCCTTTGTTGACGTTTAGGGAGGTTATTTTCTTGCCAACACTCCGCCAGGGCCCTCACCTCCTCGCTGTAAGCCGTCTCGTCATTGTTAGCGCCACCTTAACATTACATGGGCAATATAATGTCTAGAAGTCAATAAAACTCATTTTCAACCACTCCACAAATGTCTTGTTAACAAACTATAGTTTTGGCAAGTCGGTAAAGACATCTACTTTGTGCATGACAGAATTTTTCCAACAATTGTTTACAGACAGATTATTTCACTGTATCACAATTCCAGTGGGTCAGAAGTTTACATACACTAAGTTGACTGTGCCTTTAAACAGCTTAGAAAATTGCAGAAAATGATGTCATGGCTTTAGAAGCTTCTGATTGACTCAAATGATGTCAATTAGCCTAACTCAGTGCAAATCAATCCCAGAACAACAGCAAAGGACCTTGTGAAGATGCTGGAGGAAACAGGTACAAATGTATCTATATCCACAGTAAAACGAGTCCTATATCGACAAACTGAAAGGCCGCTCAGCAAGGAAGAAGCCACTGCTCCAAAACCGCCATAAGAAAGCCAGACTATAATTTGCAACTGCACATGGGGACAAAGATCGTACTTTATGGAGAAATGTCCGCTGGTCTGATGAAAGAAAAATAGAGCTGTTTGGCCATAATGACCATCGTTATGTTTGGAGGAAAAGGAGGGGAGACTTGCAAGCCAAAGAACACCATCCCGTGAAGAACGGGGGTGGCAGCATCATGTTGTGGGGGTGCTTTGCTGCAGGAGGGACTGGTGCACTTCACAAAATAGATGGCTTCATGAGGGGAAATTATGTGGACATATTGAAGCAACATCTCAAGACATCAGTCAGGAAGTTAAAGCTTGGTCACAAATGGGTCTTCCAAATGGACAATGACCTCAAGCATACTTCCAAAGCTGTGGTAAAATGGCTTAAGGACAACCAAGTCAAGGTATTTGCCATCACAAAGCCCTGACCTCAATCCTATAGAAAAATTGTATTCAGAACTGAAAAAGTGTGTGTGAGCAAGGAGGACTACAAACCTGACTCAGTTACCACAGCTGTCAGGAGGAATGGGCCAAAATTCACCCAACTTATTGTGGGGAGCTTGTGGAAGGCTACCTGAAACGTTTGACCCAAGTTAAACCATTTAAAGGCAATGCTGCCAAATACTAATTGAGTGTATGTAAACTTCTGACCCACTGGGAATGTGATGAAAGAAATAAAAGCTGAAATTAATAATTCTCTACTATTATTGACATTTCACATTCTTAAAATAAAGTGGTGATCCTAACTGACCTAAGACAGGGAAGTTTTACTGAGATTAAATGTCAGGAATTGTGAAAAACTGAGTTTAAATGTATTTGGCTTAGGTGTATGTAAACTTCTGACTTCAACTGTATATAACACTTCAAAATTATATGGCAGCCATGTTAGCTCCCCCATTCATATTACATGGGGGAATATTAAAACAATGCTTAGAATTAGTATTCAACATTTTAAAAGTTGTCTGTACTCTTCTAAATATATGGCTCTGATCCATTATATTTGCAGTAACTGTTCCGTTCTGGTCGTCCTGCCCTCAAAGCCAATTTCTGGTCCTAGATTGGGGGCTTGTCCAGGATCGGCCCTAGATTAAAAAAGGAAACTGGGTGGCAGGTCGCCCAGACTGAACAGTTTGGAGTGCGAGCCTTGCCTCGCTCAGACATACACACAGGTGAGAAGAGGAGGACAAAAGGAATATCAGCAGTTAAGATGGAGGTCATCTAAATACACTATAATCTTGTAATGTTGCATTTGACATTATTTGTTACATTTAAATCGTAGGTATTTAGATGTCACTCACTACCAACAGCTAGATGTATTTAAGCACGCAAATATTCAAAATATTTCCACGTTCAGATGATTTAATCATTGTTGCCTGGCCTTAGGGAATACTTATGATTGACAGGCATGGACATTCCTTTGAAAGGTTTCTTTAAAATTACCAAATTACTATTGGTAGAGAGGAAATATACAAGTTGCTGAATTTATAGAATAATTCTGACTTGCTTCGCAATTCAGTCAGTGACTTAATATGGCAGACAGGCTAGAGCTGCATTCATACCCACTACTGTCTGATGATAATAAACTCACAAAGCTTTTAATAATTTACCCTTTGCAGAGGATCAAAGACATGTTTTCTTAATTAACATTTCACTCTAATGTGCCCCTGACTGCAAATTATTATCTTCTACAAAGACCACACACAGTACAATACATGACAATGAATGTAGAATAGGTTACTACTTTTATTATAGCTGTGACAAACAGGGTCATCACGTCGTTCATTTACAATGTGAGTGAGAATCCTGTACAATAATTCCTGAGTAAGCTATGGTACCAAAAAAACAAACAAAAACAAGTCAATTTTACATTTTTGCCTTGACATTTGATTGAAGTTATGATATAAGCTAAGCAATAGACAACCGCCAGCAGTTTGGTCAACAGGTATGTATTTGAATGGAAGCGAATTTCAGTATGAAGAGTAAATTGCCACACAATTGGCCTTATGGAAATATTCCTTAGCAGTTTCCTTTCTCTCCGGCAGCTCGGATAGGAAGGATGCCTGGATGTTTGTAGTGTCTGGGTGTTATAATTCCTCCCCATCTTTGTGCCAATCACTGCCAGATCCTGAGCTCGCCACCCCAGTCGCACGTTGCCACCACAGAGGGCAGCACAGGGTGCAGAGACACACACATGCATGCCTGCTGGTGTGCGAGCAGCGTGTGCAGCGTCCGAGCACTCTGCTGGTCGTAGAAGTGGACGGAGCCTGTGGAGCTGCCCGTGGCCAGTATGGACCCATCCGGAGAGAAGCCACACCTCACCGCATAGCCCTCTACCTAAACCATCACACCTTACATTAGCAATGAAATCAATTTAAGCACTATACACACACACCGCAAATGACCCAGGCCCACATTTTCCACTTCTATTCGGACACTTGCAGTGCAAAACATTATCAAAATGCAGATAGGAATTGGCTATTCATGAAGAACAAGTTTACAATAATGCAGCTCGAGATTGCATTGAGGTTGCAATCCTCTGTTGTCTGCTTGAGACTCCCCCTATAGTAATTAGAGCACCTGATGGGAAAAACCCAAACAATTATTATTTTTAATATTGCTTTGCATGCATTTCATATTCACACCGTTTACTTTATTACCTCCGTCATGCCATCTTATGCACATGAGAGGATTTAAGAGAAAGACCACCTATGTCTATTGTTAGTAATACACATCACAGTACTGTTTAGCATATCATTCCCAAACAGGGGAAATAACATGCATAAACAAATAAATTACATGTTTATTCTAATTGGAATGTAAAAAAAATCTATGTTTTAGCAGACAGACCATGTTTTTACACAAAGGACCAACGTTGGAACTACACTAAAGTTACAGCTGCTTTCTATAGCTAGCCAAAGGCTACTCACTCGTCAGACGAATATTGACGGCAAAACCTCAGCAGGTCCCTTTAATATTTGTATAACATATCTGAATGTCACGTTCTATATAATGTGACTCATCGGTGTTCATTGTTTTTTGTTTAACCCTGCGTGTTTGTAGAGGACTGTAAATGACAGACCAGAGGGACTACTGCTTTTCGCTACAGAGCGGCTTGTAGAGTGTATGGATCTCCCATGCAAAGCGCACGGCCTCATCACCACTGACCTTGTGTCCGTCGTACCGCCTCCTCTTGTTCATTCTGTATGGCCGCTGGGCAGAAAATAGGGCCATGTAGTTGCCATTGCTCTGCGCTACAAAGGAGTCCTGCTGGGGGTGAAGGGCTAGGCTGGGGCACGTGTACCGCTCCTGGATTCAATCAAGTGAATGGGAGAAAGTCAGAAAGCATTCAACTGGCTTGGCATTCACACTCAAATGATACTATCTGTATTTTCTGCCATAAAAACCACCCACATGCACTTAAATAGTCAATAAGACATATGGCTGCATGGACCGACATTTACATACATTACAGGGAGAGGAAAAATGTAGTATCCAACTATTATGGAAAACAAAAACAAGAGCTTTAAAGGGGCAATCTGCAGTTGAAACAAAGCAGCGCACCCCGTCACTGTTTTAGTAAAAAGCTGAAGGATAGAGGCTAGAAAATTGTAACCACTCAAATTCATAAATATAGCTATGGATGCAAGGACTTACCATCCATGATATCAACATTATATACTGAACAAAAATATAAAAACACAACATATTAAGTGTTGGTCCCATGTTTCACGAGCTGAAATAAAAGATAAGACATTTTTCCATATGCACAAAAAGCTTATTTCTCAAAAATGTTGTGCATTTCTCCTTTGTCAAGATAATCCATCCACTTGACAGGTGTGACATATCTAGAAAGCCGATTAAACAGCATTATCATTACACAGGTGCACCTTGTGCTGGGGACAAAAGACCACCTAAACGTGCAGTTGTGTCACACAACCCAATGCCATAGATGTCTCAAGTTGAGGGAGTGTGCAATTGGCATGCTGACTGCAAGAATGTCCACTAGAGCTGTTGTCAGAGAAATAAGCCGAACTGAGAACTAAGCCACCTCCAATGTAATTTTAGAGAATTTGGGAGTAAGTCCACGCCAGCACAGGACCACCTTATCCGGCTTCTTCACCTGTGGGATCAACAGAGACCAGCCACCAGGAAGGCTGATGAAACTGAGAATTTCTTTCTGTAATAAAGCCCTTGTGGGGAAAAACTCATTCTGATTGGCTAGGCCTGGCTCCCCAGTGGGTGGGGCCTATGCCCTTCTAGGCCCCACCCATGGCTCCCTGACCAGTCATGAAATCCATAGATTAGAGCTTAATGAATTTATTTCAATTGACTGATTTCCTTATATGAATTGTCACTCAGTAAAATCGTTGAATGTTGCGTTTATATTTTTGTACAGTATAGTTTTATTCATGCTTTGAGGCTATATTGTGTTTATTTACATTTACATTTTTGACCAACATTGGAGTAAAACAATCTAATATTTTCAGTTCTGATGGGGTATGAGAAATAAACTAAGCTGCATTTTCTATGTTATATTCTTCAAGAACCAATGGGTATTTATATATAATTAATTTACCAATCGTAGATTGATAAAGTACTTTAAAGTTAAGAGATTTTCTTTGCTCCTTACAGGCACAGTATGTTTGCAATAGCAGGGACAACATGGCTGGGATGAGACAAGCCATCTAGGCCTTGTCCTGTAGGGAGACAACAATTTGAAACGGAGATAACTAGGGAGGTACTAACTGAAATTGTCCAATAAGAAACTACCATATACATTTTCTGTTGCAAATTGTTTTGATACAGTATGCCCTACTGAACACGACCCTGGTCTTACTTACATGGTAGATCTGATTGGAGACCTTAGCGGTGGTTTGGAAGTCCCAGGCAATGAGTGTGCGCTCGGCAGAGTCCCGGCTGACCGAGTCACTGCTGGTCACAAACTCCCTTCCCCCAGTCAGGAACAGGATGGCCAGAGTCTGCTGGATCCGTGCCCTGTACACCCTCTCCACCTGGGAACACAGAAGATAGGGCATAAATTCAAGGTTGAATAAATACTGCATGTTGTGAAGCTTGGCTCCTCTAGCAGATATGACTATTCCAGTTCCTCTGCAACATACACTACCGTTCAAAAGTTTGGGGTCACTTAGAAATGTCCATGTTTTTGAAAGAAAAGGCAATTTTTTGTCCATTTAAAATATCAAATTGATCAGAAATACAGTGTAGACATTGTTAATGTTGTAAATGACTATTGTAGCTGGAAAAGGCAGATTTTTTAATGGAATATCTAGATAGGCGTACAGAGGCCCATTATCAGCAACCGTGTTCCAATGGTAAATTGTGTTAGCTAATCCAAGTTGATCATTAGAAAAACCTTTTGCAATTATGTTAGCACAGCTGAAAACTGTTGTCCTGATTAAAGAAGCAATAAAACTAGCCTTCTTTATACAAGTTGAGTATCTGGAGCATCAGCATTTGTGGGTTCGATTACAGGCTCAAAATGGCCAGAAACAAAGAACTTTGTTCTGAAATTCATCAGTCTATTCTTGTTCTGAGAAATGAAGGATATTTCATGCAAGAAATTGCCAAGAAACTGAAGATCTCGTACAACGCTGTGTACTACTCCCTTCACAGAACAACGCAAACTGTCTCTAACCAAAAAAGAGGAGTGAGGAAAATCTGCTGTTTCCAGCTACAATAGTCACTTACAACATTAACAATGTCTAAACTGTATTTCTGATCAATTTGAAGTTATTTTAAAAATGGACAATTTTTTTTGCTTTTCTTTCAAAAACAAGTACATTTCTAAGTGACCCAAAATTTGAACGGTAGTGTACATTGACACCTACTGGCATTAAAATGTACTAGTGGCTAGGCAATTGGGAACATGCCAGTCTGAACTCATGCCAGAAGGGGTGTAGTGCACCACAGTATAGATTAGCATGCCACGACAGTGCTGTTAGCTCAGATGACTCTCGGTGACGGACAGCCACAGAGAGAGATCAGACCTGGGAACAAATTCAAATTGAGTGTTTGACAGAGCCTGCCTAGAGTGCCAGATGGATGAGGTTTACACTTTTGGGACTATGCTATTGTTTCCATTACGAAAGTATTTCAAAGAAAACAAATACTATTTGAATCCAGGTCTAACAGGGATAGGCCTACAGTGCTGGAGAGAAGAGAGGGTTAATGATGCAGCTGACCTTGCAGGTACGGGCGTCCCAGGCCTTGACCTCTGAGCTGTAACCCCCACACAGGAACACTTCAGGGTCGTCGGGCTGCACTGCCAAGCACATCACCTTGAACTGGTTCCCCACCTTCACGATCTGCTGTCCTGAGGAACCAAACACAGAAACCACCATCACAAAACTCTAGCAAACAGGAGAGGAGTACGCTTGGATAAAAGCATACATGACAGAGAAATTGGACACAGAGCCACTTCAAAGTCAAAGGAGCCCTCAGATCAAGGAAGGTCCTGCACCACCCCAGGAAATGTTTGGTCCTGCACCACCCCATAATGCAAAATGATGTACCATATATGACAAACCCAGTTAGCACAATGTTTTGGCACAATGCATCAGTGATATCCAAATAAAGTATGAGACATGTGGGAAAGTCCTGTGATATTTTTGGAACTATGCCCTTAACCATGCAGAACAAATTAGTGTTTGAAAACCAAAGAGCAGCTTTTCTCACACACACGTAAAAAAGAAGTCCAGATAAAAAGCTAATTTAAAACTGACAAAGAAATGATACAAAGATTCCACTGTTTTGGCCAGCAAGTGTCAACAAGCTTTTCCTTATTAAATTATAGTGATGTTGAGCTTCAAAACAAACATTGCAGGGCTTAAATATAATTAAGCCTGAAAAGGGTGCAACAGCCCAATGTTTCCGTCGGAACGTACAGCACAAACCTGCAAGGGGACCGTTACAGACTATACCCAGACAGCAGACCTGTCAAAGGCTACGTAAAATGTACCTCAGGGCCATGCGCCTCCTCTTTAATCAATCCCACACACAACCAAGACTTCTATAAGCAGTGTTAAAGACTCCCTCAAAAGTGTTCAATTCTAGTAAGCTCCTGACAAAACACTACCTCATAATTAAAATGTGTATTTCCACACAAATCTGTTAAAATGAGAAAGTGTCACCACAAATAGCCACAGACAAGGGACTCGCTTATTTATTGGGTGGAGCGAGTCCCCGTCCTATTGATCAGCTAAGTTTGCCGAATATTTCTTCAGGCGTGTGGCCAAGCGGGGTGCATTTCACATCTTTGCCTTTAATGGTTGTGATTTGGCAGGTATCTGAGATCTGTCATCGAGATTCAAAGCTAATGTTTGGGGATACTATGAGAAACCAGCCTCATTTGCATAATAAATAAGGCCTTTCACGTTTTAATTAAGAAACATTGATTAGCTTAGCGGAGTTTGAAGATAAGGGGAGGCGACCGATCTCTGTGCTAGAGCTGGTCTCTGAACTCCTAGCCATATGATCCACAGCGCTGGCCTACATGATACGAGAGAGAGCGAGGACATTGAAGATAGATGGAGCCAAAAATATAATAAGCTTTCATCATTAGAGAAACTACAAAAAGCAGGACACTAGTGGTTGAGCTACATAGGATATTATGACCACTTCACATACATTCCTCCCAGAAGGAAGAATAGTCCAAAAACACGATGGCTGGAGGGGGGGGTGGGTCACAAAGTGGAGTTACAGCTTCTGTTGTAAACCACTACCTGTGAATATTCTGCCAGTGGCTTCAAATCACACTGGCCCAAGAACATGCTTGAAAAAGGCCAAAAAGCAGCTGCCACTTCTCACTAATACCCTTCAAATACAATTTATTTCATCCATCCCTCCAACTCTCGATTGCTACTGAACTGTGACTGTCATTCTGTAGGCCAAATACGAGTGCTTTTATATTATTATTATTATTATTATACCCATAAAAATAAATTCACAAACGTGTTTACATCCCTGTTAGTGATCATTTCTCCTTTTCCAAGATTATCCATCCACCGGACACGTGTGGCATATCAAGAAGCTGATTAAACAGAATGATCATTACACAGGTGCACCTTGTAATGGGGACAATAAAAGAGCATTCTAAAATGTGCAGTTTTGTCACACAACACAATGCCACAGATTTCTCAAGTTGAGGGAGCGTGCAATTGGCATGTTGACTGAATGTCCACCAGAGCTGTTGCCAGAGAATTTAATGTTAATTTCTCTACCATAAGCTAGGTATAGTTTTGACTTAAATCTCCTTGAAAATCTATGACAAGACCTGAAAATGGTTGTCTAGCAACGATCAACAACCAATTTGACAGAGCAAGAAGAATTTTTAAAAGAATGTTTAAAAGAATTGGCAAATGTTGCACAATCCAGGTGTGGAAAGCTCTTAGACTTACCAAGAAAGACTCACAGCTGTAATCGATACCAAAAGTGCTTCTTCAAAGTATTGACTCAGGTGTGTGAATACATGTACATTTGATATTTCAGTATTTCAATTTCAATTAAAAAAAACATGTTTTCACTTTCATTATGGGGTAGTGTGTGTAGATGGGTGAGAATTTGTTTTATTTAATCCATTTTGAATTCAGGCTGTAACAACAAAATGTGGAATAAGTCAAGGGGTATGAATACTTTCTGAAGGCACTAAGAGCGGGCTCTCCAAAAGCCAGCCAGACAGCCAAGAGCTGTGCTGTTTACATTGACAGTCCATCATCTAAATAACCCAGCCTTTCTCGTTGCAGCTGAGAGCCTCCGCTTTATTGAAGAGCATCAAGAGCCAATGAATCACATCTATTGATTACGAGCTGATGCGCCAAACACCAGCACACCACTCCAGCTCCTCAGTCCACTTGCTATTAACATATATATGAATTTGTGACTGTCAGCACGTACATAACAAATGCTGCTGCATTGATATTCTAATTATCTCAATACCTCGGGTCTGGGCCATTCACCAAAATGCGCCATCCGGAGGGATATAAATCTAGTCATGGCGGTAGAGGGAGCCTAGTCTCCCTGCCTGCCAGATAAAGAAGCACAGCATACCGGTATTCATGAGTGGTGACCTGCCAGTGTAAAAGTTGACTGACGGAGCCCAACTGTCTTTCCAAATGGTCATCAAGAGTCCTTACTGTAATGTTATTTTGCAACCAAACTGAGGTAAACATGTAACTTTTCAAGATCGCTCGGTGGGATATTGTTCCGATAAAACCCTAAAGGGAGCCCAACAGGAGCGTCCTCTTATGTCCTGAGGACATCCCCTGTTTGCTGGGTCAGTCCTCCACTGAGTCAACACACTCTGTGACCAATGACAGGAAGGGGTAAACAGGAGATTATGTCACAGCAGTCTGGTGACTGAGGGTTGGCGGTGTGTGGGCATGCTGGATTCTGCCTGTGGATCTGCTATCGATCACGTACCCCGAGCTGCCAGGGTATTTAATGGGCGGGTGAAGCAATTATCCAAGGGCTTTATTGGCAGAATTGACAGCCACACGGGGAGAGGAAGTGCACACTGCAACGACTAATCATGCGGTGACCTAAAAAATGGAGAGCCACAGAGCTTTAAATCAACGCACGTCCTTACATGTGTTTACTGTTGAAAAAAAACACGTAAGAAAATAGGATATGCATTACAGGAGGATTTAAGGGGACTTTACAAGATTTTCTACTTACGTTGGCTATGCTAGTTTAAGTGCACAATCAGTCTTATATCAAATGCTATTTGTCTCAACGATTATCCATAGTTGTTTTCTACAGATGGCATTTTTCAATGGTCTAATGTTAGATCTTGGAGAAGTCACTTTAAATAATGGCACTTTAATAATGTTTACATATCTTACATTACTCATCTCATACGTATATACTGTATTTTATACCATCTATTGCATCTTTCCTATGCCGCTCGGTCATCGCTCATCCATATATTTATATGTACATATTCTTATTTCATCCCTTTAGATGTGTGTATTAGGTAGTTGTTGTGGAATTGTTAGATTACTTGTTAGATATTACTGCACTGTCGGAACTAGAAGCACAAGCATTTCGCTACACACTCGCATTAACATCTGCTAACCACGTGTATGTGGCCAATAAAAGTTGATTTGATTTGAAATACATGTAAAAAAGGGATACTAGTAGACCTAAACTAATCAAGAAAATACACAAAACCTTTTTGGTCACCAATATGAAATACAAGTGACTTGGATTGTTCCAGAGAGTGTTGCTCACCTGTCTCCACGTCCGTCACCATGGCCGTGTTGTCAAAGGAGCCGGTGAGGAGGCGTCGCCCACAGGGGGACCAACAGGCATCTCGCACCGCCCCCGAGTGGGAGGAGTATACCTGCAGGCACTGCCCACTCTCTGCACCATCCCAAATCTGCAAAACAGGGTGTATTCATCAAATAAAATAAAAATGTATTTATCATTAGTGCAAACTAGTGATGCGGGTTGACTCAGAACCCACAGTCCTAGTGGGGTGGACAGGTTTAGGGTCATTAGATATTATGTGGATGAAAGGTGGCATGCGGGTTGAATAAAGAGAGAACAATATCTTAAAATCCAAATATTTTATTCTTGTGAAATTTATTTCATTATTTTGAGCTATCTGGCATTAGTGCATAAGCCTGAGCTTCATGGCCTAACTGTACGTGCGTCAATTGCCAAATGCTTTTGGGAACAGGAAGAAAACGTTCATGTCAATCCACGGAGGCAAATAGGACAATGTCGGAGTTGAATTCAGTGAGAGGAAAGGTGCGAAAGGAGAGTTGGAAAATAAGGAGAAGGATGGCAAGAAAAGTAATGTTTAGATATTTTTTTGGTGAAGTGGTAAATGAGGATGCCGTCTATGTTATGTGAAGATCTATACAAATTTGACAGTCAAAGATGAGGTCTTCAAATAGGCCTATTGCACGTCAAGGGCACTGTAGCCTCCTGTTCAGATGGGTTAAACAGAAACTGAAATTTGGACACTGACTATAGGTCCATAACCTCTCACATAGCCTTAATATTAACTCCTGCAGAATTAAGGATTTCTTGCAGTAAAATCATACACCAAATGAAGGCAAAGTGTGGAGAAATATGATTACTTTCTTTCAGCATTTGAGAGAATGCAAATGCTCAGTTAGATACCATCTGTAGAGGTGCCATCATCATTAGCATCAAAGCTGATCGTATTTAAACCACTAAATATGCATCCACATCCAAGCTGAAATCTTAACAGACACATGTTGGGTTGTTTTCAAAGCTTTCTATTTCCTTACAACTGGTCAAAACAATATTATATCTCCGTTTTTTTCTTTTCTTATTGCACCTTTCTCCCGTCCCCTAAACGTCTTTGCGAACGCGAAAGAAGAGATGAAACTTTACCGATGCTTCAAATAGATTGAAACATTCATTCTATCGATTTATGATATTTTGGTGAGCACGGGTAAAATTAGTCTTTTAGGGCAACATATAATGACAGAAGAGAAGCTGCATGTACAGTGCTGTGAAAAAGTTCTTTCTGATTCTCTATTTTTACTTTTTTTTATACTGAATGTTATCAGATCTTCAACAGAAACCTAATATTAGATCAAAGGGAACCCGAGTTTACAAGTGTAATCTTATTGTGTTTACTTATTCTATTTATTTTATTAACAAAGTTATGCAACACCCAATTCCACTGTGTGAAAAAGCAATTTCCCCCTTACACTCAATAACTGCTTGTGCCACCTTTAGATGCAATGACTCCAACCAAACACTTCCTGTCATTTTGATTAGCATCACATCCCTGTGGAGGAATTTTTGCCCACTCTTGCATGCAAAACTGCTTTAACTCAGCAAAATGTGTAAGTTTTCAAGCATGAATCATTTCAAGTTTTGCCACAACATCTCAATTGCAATTAGGTGTGGACTTTGACTAGGCCATTCCAAACCTTCAAATGTTACTTTTAAGCCATTTTCATGTAGACTTGATTATGTGTTTTGGATCATTGTCTTGCTGCATGACCCAGCTGCACTGGCGCTTCAGCTCACACAAAAAAAATCTAGTCTATAGTGCATTTTCTATATTTGCGAGTTAGGGTCGGGTGCCGTCCTCAAATTTTCACATCATCAGGTGGTTGCGGACGGGTTATTAGCAATCGCAGGTGAACAAACAGCTGACCTGCGCACCCCTAGTGCAAACCGCGGCGTTTCTTATTGAACAAATTCAGGTAGTTTGCTCCCCATTTCATCCCAGTTGCTTCTGTTTGGTTCCTAATGAATACACCCCTGGACACAGTGCAGTGGTTAATTGGAGACAGTCGTGTTTTGAGGAACTTTATCAGTTGTAATGGGAATTCTCAAACACCACAGAGAGAGCACAAAGAGGCTTTCTAAAAATCACACGCATTATTCTGTATCAGAAAAAAGGATGGTTCTTTAAGAGGGTGCTACATTCACACTTTGCTAAAGTAAAATCAGTAATATGGGGGGTTTCAACCTGGACAATTTCCCTATAAACTATAGGAAAAAAAGATACTCATCGGTTTCTTTCACGGTTCTTCAATTCAAATAATTTAGCCTAAATAAAAAAGTTGCCTGCCCCACTATCATATTGCTAAGTGTATGCAGGAGGGATAATTTATTTGTATTTTTTAACTCCACTGTAGATCTAACATCTTTCATTTAAAAAGTATTTTGCTTCCAATTGCACATTGGATCAAGGGTTTGTGCTAAATTAAGTCCACAAGCAAACACTAACTACAAAACATGTCCGCCTAGATCAATTGGCTTTGGTGGAGAACTAGAGCTACCTGAGTGAGACAGAGCCTGTGACATGATGACAGGGCCACTGGTCGAATACATCCTGGTGCTCTACTGTCACCTCCAGAGCCATCAGGAACGCTATTTCCAGACTGTGTGAATGAATGTCAATGTGACGAGGCAATTGAGGTTAAGCCGGCAATCCATATCTACTAGTAGGATCACGCTGAGATAATGATCTGGCGGCGAAATTGAAACCAGAGTAAAATCCCTGGGCTGCTGTACGTGTAAACAATCTCACATACTATTTGCTGCCTCCCACATTGGGGCCCCAGGCGGCCACAGAGTCCTTTAGGATGGCATTGAATGACTTTTGAGGGGGATAAAGGGTAATCTGAGCCTCTGTGTTCACCTGTCACTTTGGCTGGGAAACAAGTGCATATGCACCAAAAACGGATATGCTTGCATTCATTTGGGCATAGGACTTAGAACATACTAACAACTTTAGCGGCTGATGACAGTGTCTAGGTTAACACAGAAAATGCATGGATTACAGCAGACCTGGGGTCAAAAACTATTTGAAATAATTTCAAAAAGTTTAGTTGGGATTGATTGAGCTTCCCTAGCGAAATGGAACCAATAGATTAGTTGCAAAACTGCAAACTCCTCCCATAGAGGAGCCCCTCCAGACTAACGCAAACACCAAAAGTACTATGGAAGTAAAGATTTAAAATGGTACTCGTCATGAACGCAGGTCTGGATTGCAGTCTCTCCGTGTTACTAGATTTTTTACATTTTGGTCAACTATCCCGTTAAAAAAGTCCCAGTGCAGTAAAAAACATGATTTCTGTCTTTTATATATACACACAGTACCAGTCAATAGTTTGGACA
Source organism: Salvelinus alpinus (assembly GCF_045679555.1). Taxonomy (NCBI): domain Eukaryota; kingdom Metazoa; phylum Chordata; class Actinopteri; order Salmoniformes; family Salmonidae; genus Salvelinus; species Salvelinus alpinus. Next base: position 69,758,012 of record NC_092094.1, read on the forward strand.
CACCTACTCATTCCAGGGTTTTTCTTTATTTTCTACATTATAGAATAGTGAAGACATCAAAACTACAAAATAACACATGAAATCATGTAGTAACCAAAAATAAAAAAGTGTTAAACAAAATCTAAAGAAATTTTATGTGTGAGATTCTTCAAAGTAGCCCTTTGCCTTGATGACAGCTTTGCATCCTCAAAACTGCACATTCTAGAGTGGCCTTCTAATTCCCCTAGCACAAGGTGCACCTGTGTAATGATCATGCTTCTTGATATGCCACACCTGTCAAGTGGATGGATTATCTTGGAAAAGGAGAAATGCTCTCTAACAGGGATAAGCAAATTTGTGCAAACTTTGAGAGCAATAAGCTTTTGTGCATATGGAAAACTGTCTTGGCTCTTTATTTGAGTTCATGAAACATGGGACCAACACTTTACGTGTTGCATTTATATTTTTGTTCCGTGTATATTTCCACACTGAGGTTGGAATAATACTGTGAAATTGTGAAAATGATGCCTTTTTAGTGTAATAGCTGTCTGAAAAGGCCGCCAGAATTGTTAGCCTGTTTTGGTGGGAGGGAGTTTTGGCCTCCCTGGTGACATCACCAGGCAGTAAATTAGTTCATAGACCAATAAGAGAGCGTTCCAAACCTCTTTGGCAATAACAGCTAGTTTTCAGTTGTCCCCCTCAGACCACTCCCTGACAGCACTAGCGGAATTCTTGAGAAATTGCTTTGCTATTTTTTTTTACCATTTTCATTGAAAACAAACCACAATAAAAAGGTACTTAAAATACAGGGGGTGCTGTTTCCACTTTGGAAAATATCGTCTCCAAATTAAACTGCCTCATACTCAATTCTTGCTCGTACAATATGCATATTATTATTACTATTGGATAGAAAACAATCTCTAGTTTCTAAAACCGTTTGAATTATGTCTGTGGGTGAACCAGAACTCTTTCTACAGCGAAAATCATGACAGGACATGCGAAGCTCTGAAAAATAGTCTCGGATCTCGGATCAGTTTTAAGCTCTGTGTGTGCCCTATGGATCGAAATGAACTGCAACCGCCTTCCCCTGGATGTCAGTAACCAATGAGAAGTGGAATGGCGTCTCTACGTGTTTCTCAGAGTTTATAAAAGGCAATGGAGTGAGATGTCCCTTCTTTTGGACGCTCGCCAGGACGCAAGGGAGGACATCAGAATGGCATGCTCAAAAGCTCTCGTTATTGACCAAAGATCTATCCGTCTGTGATTTAATTCGATATAGGTGTTAGAAACATCATAACGAAGTTATTTGAAACCGATTTATATCAGTTTATGCGAGTATATTGCTATTTTTCGGAATTTCCTTAGTATTGCGTTTGAGGATTTGGACATGTGTGTGCCGTGTAGCTATCGTTAGCTGCTAGTTCCGAAGTTGAGGAGGTCGTTTTACAACAAAGCAACGATTCTTTTGGACAAAGGACACATTGCCCAAGATACTGATGGAAGCTCGTCCAAAAGTAAGAGTTATTTATGATTTTATTCCGTATTTATGTGGAAAAATGTAAGCGCAGTTGTCGGGCCATTTTTTGCGGCACTAGTCTGGCTGTAACTCACAATGTATGTCTAGTAACGTTAATTTAAAAAAATCTAAATCAGCGGTTGAATTAATAACCAATGCATCTTTCATTAGCTGTCCAACCTGTATTTTTTTAGTCAATCTAATCGATAAATAATCGTAAACATAGGTGCCTTTCCAAGATGGCGCCGGCCAGAATGCATGCCATGTTTTGACAGATTACATTGCATAACCACGATTTGTGATGCTAAATATGCACATTTTCGAACAAACTCTATATGCATTGTGTAATATGATGTTACAGGACTGTCATCTGAAGAATTCTGAGAAGGTTAGTGAAAAAATTACGGTAACGTTATCGCCCCTTTTGCATTGATTCAATGCTGGGGTGATGTTAGCTCATGTGGTATGCTAATATAACGATATATTGTGTTTTCGCTGTAAAACACTTAGAAAATCTGAAATATTGTCTGGATTCACAAGATCTGTGTCTTTCGATTGCTGTATGCTGTGTATTTTTCAGAAATGTTTTAGGATGAGTATTTTGGTAATTGACGTCGGTCTCTGTAATTATTCCGGCTGCTTCCAACGCTATTTCAGATTGCAGCTGCAATGTAGAACTGTGATTTATACCTGAAATATGCAAATTTTTCAAAAAAAACATATGCTATACCATAAATATGTTATCAGACTGTCATCTTATGAAGTTGTTTCTTGGTTAGTGGCTATATATATCTTTATTTAGTCGAATTAATGATAGCTACTGATGCAGTAAAAAAATGGTGGAGAAAAAAAGTTGTGTCTTTTGCTATCGTGGTTAGCTAATAGATTTACATATTGTGTCTTCCCTGTAAAACATTTTAAAAATCAGAAATGATGGCTGGATTCACAAGATCTGTGTCTTTCAATTGCTGTAGGCTGTGTATTTTTCAGAAATGTTTTAGGATGAGTATTTTGGTAATTGACGTCGGTCTCTGTAATTATTCCGGCTGCTTCCAACGCTATTTCAGATTGCAGCTGCAATGTAGAACTGTGATTTATACCTGAAAAATGCACATTTTTCTAAAAAAACATATGCTATACCATAAATATGTTATCAGACTGTCATCTTATGAAGTTGTTTCTTGGTTAGTGGCTATATATATCTTTATTTAGTCGAATTAGTGATAGCTACTGATGGAGTAAAAAACTGGTGGAGTAAAAAAAGTGGTGTCTTTTGCTAACGTGGTTAGCTAATAGATTTACATATTGTGTCTTCCCTGTAAAACATTTTAAAAATCAGAAATGATGGCTGGATTCACAAGATCTGTATCTTTCATCTGGTGTCTTGGACTTGTGATTTAATGATATTTAGATGCTTGTATTTACTTGTGACGCTATGCTAGTCAGCTTTTTTACTGTGGGGGGTGCTCCCGGATCCGGGATGAGTACCAAGTAAAAGTTAATTGTCACCCAGAAATGATTTGATCCTGTATTGGACCTTTAAATGTGTTTTATTTTATTTGCTGACAAATTGGCTTAATTCAGTTGTAAATTAGGGCTTATTTTGAGGGTTTAAAAAAGCAAGACAGCACTCGCTAATTCATTTATCTAGCTAATTAACTTTGAGTGCCATAAATCAATCTCAAGAAAGAAATAGCTGAATGATTTTGTGATTTGAATGCAGGCTTCTCTGATCCTAGTCATGAAGAAACAAAGGAAAAGAGTGCACCAGCCTGTCACGAGTGGGATTAGGTAGTTCAATGCTTCACTGCTTTGTGTTTCTACTCCTTGACAAGAGGAAGGCTGCAAAAACAGCCCAATGACAACAGAAGTGGGCGCTGGTTCAAATAAGCCAATTTCACCCTTTGGAGATTAGAGGCTTGCTGAACCTGACAAACCCCGATTCAAGTAGGTGGCAATGGGGCCAACTGTCGGTGCCATGGGAGACATCTGTGTCAAAAGAAAGCGTCTGCCAGCCCCTTTGGAAAAGTCTCCTCAGGAAACGTCTGAAATTGAGTGGGTGGTCTTTTGTGTGAAGGCCAAAACTAATGATGAGAAGTTTCTATGCCATAGCATAACCAGACCCACAGAGGGTCTTTGAAGATCTGTGAGCCAGATCCGTCTCCCTCTATTTCATTATTGAACACTGTACTGCACGGAGCATGAAAGAGCATGGAGAAGCATGACAGCCCCCATACTCCACAGAGAGTCAACAGGAATGTATGACATGTCAATTCAGGAACAAGCTCCTTCTTCGCAGCTCTGTACCAAACAGAATCCCCTAGAAGCTTAGAGGCAAATATCTTGGAAATGTAAAGCAGTGAAGACATTGAGGGAATGCCAGAGCAACACAACAACAAAAAAAAAGCTGAAAATGAAATATACTGGAGTAGGTGAACTGTACAATACTATTTCCGTCTATCATGAACAACAGCAACATCTAAACAAGTTCAGCTAAATAATCATTGTAAGAGAAACACTGCCCTCTAAAGGAAACATTCTGACAGTAGGCTGTAAAATGTGTAGGCCTAATGTAGAAAATGAACGTTTGCAACATTTTCCATTTCACTGGTCACATTATTTAAAATCAGCCTCCTAATGGGTTCTAAGTAACAAAAAAATATAAAAATTGTATTCATGTTATTAACGTAAACACTATTGCGAGACACCTACTGTAACCATGGTGACTGTGTACAGCCACAAACATCGCTCTCCTGCAGCTAAATGACAAATAGTAGCCTACAAAAGACCAGGGCTGGCCAGGGACAGAGGGTCCTCTTCTGACCTGTCCCCCCTTCCTCAGCTTGGCACTCATTTTTATTTGGGTTTCCCTGGATTAATTTTGCATTGCATATTCCAATTGGGTGACCCATTCAAATTATTTGTGAGATTAATCGACTTTAGACATTTTATTATACAAACAATAAATATTGATATTAGGGCTCAATTAATTTGCATCCTCAAATAGGTTTTAGTTAAGTAATTGGACGAGAAAACAATTATGAATCTAGTGTTACTAACTGATCTAATCCCCAACTAACTGATCTAATCCCCAGCAACAGACTAACTCACAAGCCCTGCCGTCTGAGTTAGTCTGCCAGGTGACAGAGGGAGCCGAGCAGCAGTACACTTGCACTCCTGCATGAATAGGCTAATTTCATCATGAATATTACATTTTTTCATTATACCGAGCCCATTGGGTAGCAGGTAGCTAATGCTCTCTGGCGCTGTGCAGGAAACACACTTTTGCTCTAGATCAAAATATTTAGCTTTCTGCACCAATTGACCTATGGATGAGATGACCTATGGATGAGATGATCTTCCTAGACTCCGGGGCGGAGTCTAGGAAGATCCAGTCACACAAAGTCGGTCATAGACGGGTGCAACCGCCAATAGAGAAACAACCGACTTCCAATATAAGGGGTCGTAGTATCTTCACTTCTTTCGTCTTCCTCACGGGTTCAAATTAAGGTCCTCTACTCAGCATCGACTTGGACCTCTGCTTAACTGTTCACAGGTGGACCGTCAAGAACTCAGCCGCCAAGCGCAGGACAGAAGCTTCTTGTGCTGAGGATTGACCTCACACGACAGCTACACCACACAGCTAGCTTTCGCCTTACCAGCCTAGATACCTGCTTCGTGTTGCTTATTCCCACCAAAGTGGAAGACAGGAGACTTGAGATTCGGTTAGCCAGACTCTAAGCTAACCTTGCTAGCTAAGAAAGAACGCACATTCTTTCTTCAGTGATGTGCTTGCTATAGCTAGGCTACTAGTCTCGCGTTCCCATACCTCAAATCACGTAGTAGTCATGCCTCCCTTGGAGGCCTGGAGATTTTGATTGGATGTTACAATTCAAGACCCCCCAAAAAATAGCTAGCCACAATGAGGTTCGTTTTAAAAAGTAGCTAGCTAGTTATAACTATGTTGCCTTCAAGGTTAGCCGACTTCTCAAAACGAACCTCATTGTGGCTAGCTATTTTTGTTGGCCTTCATGCTAGCCTTCACAGGCAAGTATCATTTTAGAAACAGCAACATTAACAATATTGATATGGCCAGCATTGTAGACCATTTCTCACCTCTTGCTGTATCTTTAGCTCATCCCGAAATATTAGGGAAATGCTGTGAAGACCGTTCTGCCGCAAACGTTCTAAAATGTCACCAGTGCTCGTTTTGTTGACATTTTCAGTCCTCGCGCACTGTTGCACCTATGGCACTAATCTGGTGAGCACCTTTGGAGCTCCAGCCAAGCAAGGCACATCACTGACTTACAGCGGAATTCCACCCCTCTTCAGCTGATTTCTCTCATGGAACTTTCCCAGGCTTCCTATTTTAGGGACGAGGCTACTAACCCTCGACGTGAACACGCCAGGGAACACTGGCTGCACAGCTAAGCATTGGTGAAGCACACGACTAGATCTACCTCCCCGGGAAGTATGCTTGATATAGCTAGACTACTGACCCACTGGGAGAACGGACTCACTAGCTTTACAGCTAAGCTTCGAATAGCAGATGCATAGCCCGGGTCTCCATACCAGAGATATGGCTACTTTTACCGCTGCACAGGGCGAGTCCCCTGCTGTGATGCAGTTATCCCACGCCACACTACTAGACGAAGCTAAACAGCTAGCTCACTTAAGACGTATGCCATTCACTGTCTTCAGCCCATGGGGCAATTGCCAGGCAGCTAATACCAGGGCTAGCACCACAGCTACCGTCCGCCAGTACACACTGAGCTAGCTCTTATACCTACACTGGGTAGTGTTACTTTCCCCCTTATTTAGCTTACCAGCGCCCTCGCTGGCTAGGTTGACCAGTTGTGCCTTGGTACTATGGTCATGGGAGATGTTTCAGCCTGTAAAGAGCAATAGTGTTCTACGGCTAACTACAGCTATGCGTTTAGACCACTAGGCTACTATTAGCTAGGTGAGTTGTACAGACCCCACGGTCAGGCTTTGAAGCACGAACCCAACGGTCAGGCTTTGAGTAGCTCACATATAAACCAGCTGACAGAACCTTCTCCCTCAGAGTTATGGCTACTGTTTTCCCCGTACTGGACAAACTAAACCAAGCACTCAGATTCCTGGAATTTACTAGCCAGCTACGGCTAAAACTGACCAATTACACCGCACAGCACTATGGTCAACTGAGACGCAACACTGCTCCCCCCAGCTAACATGGTGCAAGCCTGAGCCAGAATAGTAACCCCCTGGGTGAACAGTGGCTCGCTGATCCCAAGTACGACAACCTCACATCTTAGCGTAGTCTACGCTCAGTACCCAAACAGCTAGACCCATCCTGCAATCTTTGTGGTGCTTGAGTCCATTTCACAGCTGCAGTTCGAGCCACTGGAAAGCGTGAAAATTTGATTGCTTGCTGGAAAGTGCTTTACCTTTAGCCATTGCATCAGCAAAGCAGGTTGGAGAGCTGCATGCACTGTCAGGCCACAACCACCTATGATTTGCCCCGGGGTTATCCAATGTTTGTCCCTTATGTTAGTAGTGCTTATAAATCGCTTCACTTTAGAGCTGTTGTCCTTTCACCCACCGCCCTTCTCCATGGAGGAGTGTCTCCACCGCTTACACCAGGCACACACTAGACACGACGAGAGCCCTTGTCTCTTGGGCACCTCCCCACGCAGGGAGGACCACCTCTCAACAGCGTTTATCCCATTGTATAGTGGAAGCTATGTCTACATCATGGACATTGTTCAAGGCATCTCTGTTCAAGATATCTATAATGTGGCACGCTGGGGTACCCCCCCTATACATTCGTGAGGTTCTACGAACTGGACGTCACTACACCTTCGTTAGCGCATACAGTGCTTATTGTCGGGACTTCTGAGGGTTGATCCGATCCAGACGTGGCTTCAGAGAGTATATGAGCGCTACTCGAGTTGGCTATATCCCCAAAGTGACCGAACGAGTAATTGAAATATAACTTTAGGTTACCTAATGTAACCCCGGTTCTATGATATTATGAGTGAGGTCTCTCACCACATTACTCTTCATGCTTTGCGTAAGGAAGATGAACGTACTTAGAAGTGAAGATGGGAGCAGACTACGGCTCGTTATATGGAAAGTGGGTTGGTCCACTATTGGTCGTTGCTCCTGTCCGACAGACGTTGTGTGATTGGACCTACCTAGACTTCATACCTAACAGGCGTTACCCAAAGAAAGAGACATCACTCATATCATAGAACCTAGGTTACATTAGGTAAACTTAGGTCTTCCTGGGTCGTATTAATTGGGGCACACCGTAGCAAAACATTTTGCTACAGAAAATTAAAACAATTTCTTATCTGGCAAGGTAGTCCCTCCCAGTTTCATTCCCGTTTTCTTCCATTTGGCGCCATACGACCCTGGTGAAATGTGGTAGGTAGTAGTGTTGCATGGTATACCGAAACGTCAGTACTTTCTCGATACTAGAACATACTTTCGGGTACTTCTGTCAAATGTGTCCCACATCACCTACTGATTGAGAGAGGATCAAGTCTGTCTATCAGCACATCTGATATTCCCATAGCGCACTCATTGCTAGCTCTAGCCTGCCATGAGGAAACACTGAGCACGGTTACATACAATGTTCTATCTAAGCTGTGTGCGAGTGCGCAGCTCCGCCAGGACTGCCTTGCAGAAGAAATAACAGCCAGCACAGAGAAGCACGAGATTAGAAAGTTGAGGAGTTTTCCCCCGGTAGTTAAACCTATCAACGTTTCCCTTTACTGTGGGATTATGTGATCGAATCAACGCAATATTAACCACTTTCAATGCAACATACCGAAACAAAACTAACTATGCAAGACTTTGTATGCAAAACTATGCAAGAGATTTTGTTGTAGGCAGAGCACATCAGATTTTATTGCATTGACAGGCATGACTCAGGCCCGTACTCTACACAGAGTACAGACCGGTGAGCCATAACCAATCAGAGCTGCAGTAGACCTATATGCAAATAGACCCTTGCCATATGAGGATGTGCCATTCACTTTGAACTGGACTATTTTACAGCATGAGCAGTCACGATTATTACACAATTGTTTTGAGATCAAAGCGAGCGCTGCATGTAGCCACGTGCGCACATTTGTTCATATTCTTTGCTAGTTGGCCGAGTTATAGCTACTTTGTAGTCAGCGATGTGGGAGTGATTGCTTCCTACAAGAGCAAAGTGTGTACATTTGTAGCTATCTTTGAAAAGCAAGTCTGGTACAGAGATTTTTTTTTTTTATGTCTTAAAAAAAAAGGGCAGTGTTGTATTTTGAGACAGGCTTGAATAAGCTAAGTAGCCAATAGGTAGAGGGTATTATAATTTGTCTGATTCTCTGTAATAATGGTACGGGAATAATAATGAAAGTGGTTTCTTACATTAAACACCACAACAAAATGTTCAGTCACCTCCTTGTCTGAAGGACAAGTGGATAAACAGGTTAATGTCAAGCCCTGCATGTTTTTTCTCGTCCAAAAGTCTCATGGAACGTAGGCCTACATTGAACACCACACATTGGCCGCTACTGTAGACAATGATAGAACTGCTATTTTCATGTTAAAATGTTATGTAATGCATTTTCTCATGGTAGGCCGACATTTTAATCAAATGGCCACAGTAACCTAGTTGGTCACTGTTAAAACAGTAAATTAAAGCGGGTACAGCTTCAGTGTTCACAGCGCCTGAAGTTGGACAGAATTAATATAAATATTTGAAAACATTTTCCCTAATAATCCTGTTTACATCTGAAATCAGGCCATAAAAAGAAACATTCTACCACAGTGACCATGTAATTTTTGCGATTCCTATTGGATTCGGAATTCAGACAAAAAAGTTTGTATGTGAAAACTATTTCTAAGATGCGTACTTACAGGTTCTTCCCGAACTCTTCACTTGGCATGCTGCTGGCACATGCGCAGATTAAGCCACTTACACGTCCTAATAATTTGAAAGATTGCTCTGAAAACCAGGAGGTTTTAATTGGTGTATGTATGCCTACTTCGATTTTGACCTTAAGATAAGCAGAGTAAGATGTTTACATGACAATTTCCATACTCTGCTTACTGCCGTAAATCAATGTAATATCAAATGATTTGCGTGCATGCAAATGTGCTCACCACTGGGAGTTTCTTCGTGTGTGAATGACATCATGGCACTTTTACAAAAGAAGAGACTGCTTCTATGTAAATGTTGTTGATCAGTACAATAAAATATGTCCCAAATGGAAGGTAAACGGATTGTTTTCCCATCTGTAGCCTCGTGAAATCAGCCAAAACAAGCCTAGGCTACATCTTGATTTACCCAGTCTATCAATAGAGATTTACCATTCAAATAAATGATTACCATTATGCTGTTATGTAGTTAGACTGGTAAAAAAACAAATCGAAATTGATTGTATGATTGTGTAATTTATGAATTAATGCATACATTAAAAAAATCAATGGAATTATATTGAACTCAAAAGATATCTGGATCAAGTGCCATCCTGTGACTTTGGCTAATACGCAGTCTATTTGTTGTTGTTGCTGTGGTATCATTTGGGTATTGTTTTGGTATGTAGTATCGTGACGGTATCGAGTATTGTGATACTGAACATGGTATCGAAGTCAAAATTCTGGTATCGCGACAACACTAGTAGGTAGTAGTGGAGGAAAGGAAATCCCATGGGTCCTGACACACATTGCTTTGACAGTGACACAGGTCTCGCTCTGTCTCCATATCACTGCAAGATGGTTATCAGCCATCTTACCGTCTAACCTGGTGATCCACTTATATTGAATGTCAGATCATCTGTACACTAATTACCCACTTACCTGTCCCTAAGACTGACAAGTGTAAAATGATGCTGTGCGTAGGCTATGATTTACACTACCACATGTATGACCGAAAACATGGAGCACTCAATGGCTCACACACACACCTTTTACCACATCCATTCAAAATGGCATCATCGTGGTTACCTTGACAGTCTTGTCCATGGAGGCAGACAGTAGGAGGTGGCTGAGCTGGGGCACTGGGCACCACTGGATCACGTTGATTGGAGCCTGGTGGGCCTGGAGGCTGAGCTGCATGCACCTGGGCACCGCTGCCCGGCCAGGCCTGGGCCCCAGGTACGGACGCACCCGCTCAGAGACCTCGGTCAGCAGCCTGGAGACAGTGGACTTATCAGTCGTTTCCAAAGAGGTTGGTTCTTCTCTCTTTCCTGGTGTGGCCAACCTCTGTCTCTTAGGAATGTATGGCGAGACACCAGGTGGTGCAGCCTGATGCCTCTTCGCTGTGGTCAAATTAACACAGTATTGTGGAGCAGAGTATGGTTTTGAGTTTGAGCTGTTCTCCACAATCCCTGAGAGACCCAATGGAAGGGGATAAATCTCCCTGTGAGGTTCTGACACTGTCCTACCATCACCACATTGTCCTATTTCCAGTTGTTTGTAATGGGGACTGGGTAATAATGGTCCATAGAAGTTAGAATCCAACCATTTCTGGTTTCCTTGGGACTGCCTAATATCATCCATGGGACAGTTGGCAAGAGGAGGGAGTGCTCCGTCATCATCCTCCTGGTCAGAATCATCATAGGCCACTAACGAGGTCATTGTCCTTTCCCCAGAACCCTGTGGGATGTCAATTAAAGATGATTTATTGAGACAGTGTTTAAAGCAGTGTTAAATAATCCTGGGTTGTGTTCAGTTCAACAGAACATTTGACAAAAGTGTGCAACGTTGAATTTAACAGAAACAGTACTGAATTACCAGCTGGAAAAAAAGTGGATTATGGTGGCCCAGATGGTGCTTACCGTATAGTGTGCTGCACAAGTTTTGCGATTTAAAAATGGCCACGCCCATATTGATTCAGGCCACAACTCACCACAACCACCAAACTGGAGCAAGCGCACATACCTCAATATAGACACATTCACTCTTAAATTGAAGCTAGACAAGCTAAGGAAGTTTAGAAGAGGTGAAGTAGACTACAGAGATGGCAAGGTCTTTTCCTGGAGAAAACCAACCTGCAAGAATTCAGATCACACCCACATCTGTTTCTTTCAACATTACGAGCGTTGACGATGAGGATCATCCAAGACACTCCGCGAGGCCGGCTCCTCCCAAGATTTTTTAGACCTGAAAGAGGAGCCACGCAGGTTCTCAAAGTGGAGAGAACACGGAAGAGGCCAACACAGAGGGGAAGGAAAAAAGCTAGATTATCCAACCACATGGAGCAGGACCAGAACAAGGCTGTGATCAACATTTCTGATGACGGTGTAAGGGTCTTGTCTAAAGGACTATCCTTTGCTCCCGCATACTCAACTAATGAACTTAACTCAAAGATTGACCTATTTTGTTTCTACATCTGAAGGCCTGGTACAAGCAAAACACCTTTCCAACTACAGACACCAGTGTCAGATCAGTCAGTTTCTGTGACCTCAAACACATTTTAAGCCTAAATCCACTTTGTCCCATTGTCCAGAATGAGACACAAAACAAATGTGCACATTTTGATGTGGAGAACCTGTTTAAAGGGTAAAAGTAACACAAACCAAACAAGGCAGGCCCTACAGACCCTAGTTTTGTCGCACCTTGACTACTGTTCAGTCGTGTGGTCAGGTGCCACAAAAAAGGACGTAGGAAAATTGCAAATGGCTCAGAACAGGGCAGGACGGCTGGCCCTTGGATGTGCACAGAGAGCTAACATTAATAATATGCATGTCAATCTCTCCTGGCTGAAAATGGAGGAGAGATTGACTTCATCACTACTTTTATTTATGAGAGGTATTGACATGTTGAATGCACCGAGCTGTCGGTCTTAACTACTGGCACACAGCTCAGACACCCATGCATACCCCACAAGACATGCCACAAGAGGTCTCTTCACAGTCCCCAAGTCCAGAACAGACTATGGGAGGCACACAGTACTACATAGAGCCATGACTACATGGAACTCTATTCGATTACATGGAACTCTATTCCACATCAAGTAACTTGAGCAAGCAGTAAAATTAGATTAAAAATAAAATAAAAACATTGGCACAAAGCAACACAAACATTAGCAAAGACACATGCATACACACACAATAACATACGCACTATACATACACATGGATTTAGTACTGTAGATATGTGGAAGTGGTGGAGTAGGGGCCTGAGGGCACACAGTAGGTTGTGAAATCTGTGAATGTATTGTAATGTTTTCAAATTGTATAAACTGCCTTAATTTTGCTGGACCCCAGGAAGAGTAGATCCATAATAAATACAAAATGTAACCTTTCAAAGACAGACGGATACAATTGAATCCTTGTCCAAAAATGAACAGAATGTGGTTAAAAAAGCAGACAAAAAGGTGGCGCTACAGTAGTGTGGGGTAAGAACAAAATGTGACAGAAGCCTACCGTCAATTATACAATGATGAATTCTACCAATCTCTTACTTTCAACCATAGAGGCCCTAAAAACAGATTAATTTTTATTACCTTTATTTAACTAGGCAAGTCAGTTATTAACACATTTTTATTTTCAATGACGGCCTAGGAACAGTCGGTTAACTGCCTTGTTCAGGGGGAGAACGATAGATGTTTACCTTGTCAGCACGAGGATTCGATCTTGCAACCTTTTGGTTACTTGCCCAATACTCTAACCACTAGGCTACCTGCCGCCCCAATTGAAAGGGATCCTCACAGACGCTAAGGAGAAAAGTTATATTTCAGATAATGAGTTCAGATGAGAGCCCCCCCCAGACAGACCAGTCATTAGCAGTAATGAAAGCCTGATAGAACCCATCTCCAAGTACATTGATTACTTTATTAAGCCTTTCCTGCCATCACTCCCAGCTTTTCTTCAAGACACCACAGATGTGTTGAATAAAATCAAGGAATTAAACAGAGGCACAGCTTCCTTTTCAGTCACCTTGGATGTGGAGTCTTTGTACACCACCATTGAATATGAAGGATTGGCAGCTATGCACCATTCTTGAGTACTTGGCCTGACACGCCTCTTTCAGAATTCATTCTCACTGACTGAATGGACTCTAAATAATAAAAAATGTTGTCTTCCAGAACCTCGTCTTTAAACAGGTCCAAGGATGTGCAATTGGAGCTTGCTACAGCCCTTCCTACGTTGGATTGTACTTCGGTAAATGGGAAAATGACTTCTTTCTGGATCCTTCTAAAAAAAAACAGTTATTTGACCGGATTATATGGTGGGGGTGCTATATTGATGATGTCTGCCTGTTCTGGTCCGGCTCAGAAGATTCACTTATTTCCTTCCACCAATACCTTAACAGCATTAACCCTAACATCAAACTGACTATTGAGTACACCAAAGAGAACCTACATTTTTTGGATCTTGACATCAGTAAAAAATGACAACGGCTTTTTGCACACATACAACTTTAAGAAGCCTACAGATGGGAATACCGTTCTGAAGGCACACAGTTTCCATTCCAAAAGGCTAAAATAGAAAATTCCTTATAGCCAATTCTAAAGAGTCTGCAGAATTTGCGATCATGAAACAGACTAGTGTCAAATCTGCTGAATTGGAGAATTGCTTCTTGAGCCGGGGTTAAGCAATCAAATTCTGAAAGGGCCGGACGACTTGACAGAGAGGACTTGTTGTGAAGGGGAGCTCCTCATGATGCACAAGAGAGCGTGTACTTTGTTACAAATTATAAACTGGGTGGTTCGAGCCCTGAATGCTGATTGGCTGAAAGCCGTGGTATATCAGACCGTATACCATGGGTATGACAAAACATTTATTTTTACTCTTCTAATTACATTAGCAACCAGTTTATAATAGCAATAAGGCACCTCGGGTTTGTGGTATATTGCCAACATACCACGACTAAGGGCTGTATCGAAGCACTCCTCGTTGCGTCGTGCTTAAGAACAGCCCTTAGCCGTGGTATATTGGCCATATACCACACCCCTTCGGGCCTTGTTGATTAAATATAGCACAGAACATTAAAATAATCTTTAAAAGAGAATTGGGGAATCATCCAAAGTGATACGCAAAGTCTTCCCAGAGCCACCAGTCATAAGCGTTAAGAGACAAACTAGTCCACAGCTACCTTCCTGGTGACTCTCAAAAGACTAAACCACAAACTCAGCTGGCTCTTTCAAATGTAACCATTGCAGAAATATTGCACAGAAAAAGTATTTTGTTGACACAGAGTACCAAGTCAAACATTTCACTAACTGTAAAACCGCCAGCTTAGCAGAACATAAGTGCCCCAAAGGAGTAGGCAACTAAGACGACCGCATGGCAAGGCACTACAAGTCCTTACACCATGGTAACCCTGCCTCCCTTCAAGCTATGGGTATTGATCATGTACCGGCCTCAATCAGAAGAGGGGACCGCCTTAAACCACTAAACCAAAGGGAACGTTTTTGGTTTTACAAACTAAAGGCCGGCCACTAAGTACCCTGGTTTAAAATGAAGATATAGATTTCTCCCCATTCCGGTAGTGTGTTAGTGGTCCCTTTGCTGTCATCTAGTGGACATATTGCCCAATTACCCTCTGTTTGGAATGCTGTGGTCCATGTTCGCTGTCATCTAGTGCACTATGAAATGTATAGCTCTCCTACACCCACTCCTATTCAAGGCTAGAACTACTTTGTCTTTTCTAATACTTCTAACTTTAATATTCATTTTTATAACTCATCTATTTCACTTTTGAATGTACAGTATTGTTACTAGGTGTTGTCTCATGAATATTGACTAGCTATTCTGTAACCACCCCCCCCTTCAATCCGCATTGATTGGGAAAATACTTTGTTCAAAAGACATTGTATCTTTGTACTCCCTGACAAAGGCCGTGCAGCCGAAACGCAACTGTTTTTAAATATTTGTTCAATTGAACACGCCATACAAATAAAGACATTAGTTAATTATATGAAGAGTGCCTTGGTCCTCCTTTCTTTTTGATTACCAATTTACCAAAGAGCTCCTATCTACAAAGACCTATCGTGTACCTTAGGAGTGCTTCCCTTCCTTCTGTCTAATGCGTACCTCAAAGGCTGTTGAAGAACGGTGCCGGTTTCAGTAAAAAAAACATCATGCTACATAACAAACATTGACGCGAACTGAACACACCCTTTGTCTATTACACTGAGGCTTAAGCTCTGTCCATATGCAATTCCCTCTCCACTTCCATCCACTCTGCAGAACAATTTACTTCATAAGAGATACTAGTGACACCTGCTGGATTGAAGTACTGCAGGCCACACACTGCAATCTCCATCATTTGCAGTCTACATCATTTTCAGACTGTTTCCTCCACAATCTACTCCTGGGGTAAAGACCACTTTCAATAGAGATTGAACATGTTTTTTTTTTAGTCCATGAGTAGGCATAACATGGGCCACCCACACAACCGCACGCTATAAAAAAAATAAAAAAAATAATGTGTTTAAGGGATTAGAGAGAGGATGACAGCGGGGAAAGATAGAGGTTGTGTCAAAGGAAAGTAGGCCGGATTCGAACCTATGACAACACTGTAGACGCGTGCCGGAGGCTGCAGCAATACCGCTAGACCAGCCAGGCCACATGAATAACTCTTACTTTATATTTCAGTGATTTAGCAGACGCTCTTATCCAGCGTGAACTACAAGAGCAATTAGAGTTAACTGCCTTGCTCAAGGACATTTAGCTCAAGGACATTAACATTTAGTGGCCGCTGCCAACATACTGACTCAACTCCAGCCACTTTAATAATGGGAATTGATGGAAATTATGTAAAAATGTATCACTAGCCACTTAATATAATGTTTACATACCCTACATTACTCATCTCATATGTATATGTATATACTGTACTCTATATCATCTACTGCATCTTGCCATCTTTATGTAATACATGTATCACTAGCCACTTTAAGTTTATATACCCTACATTAGTCATCTCATATGTATATACTGTACTCTATACCATCTACTGCATCTTGCCTATGCCGTTCTGTACCATCACTCATTCATATATCTTTATGTACATATTTTTTATCCCTTTACACTTGTGTGTATAAGGTAGTAGTTGTGGAATTGTTAGGTTAGATTACTCGTTGGTTATTACTGCATTGTCGGAACTAGAAGCACAAGCATTTCGCTACACTCGCATTAACATCTGCTAACCATGTGTATGTGACAAATAACATTTGATTTGGACACAGACTGATGATTTCTCACCTAGACAGCTCAGAGACTCAAAGCAGTGACCTTTCGGTTACTGGCCCAACGCTCTTAACTCCTAGGCTACCATCCAATGTCACTTTTTATTTAGACCTTTTTTGGAAGTACACCGGCTGTGACAGCAGTAATGACGACAGTTGCTCAGGGAAACGTCATTATTTCATAAGTACCTAACCTTTATTTAACTAGGCAAGTCAGTTAAGAACAAATTCTTATTTACAATGACGGCCTACACCGGCCAAACCCGGACGACGCTGGGCCAATTGTGCGCCGCCCTATGGGACTCCGAAATCACGACCGGTTGTGATACAGCCTGGATTTTGAACAAGGGTGTCTGTAGTGACACCTCTAGCAATGAGATGCAGTGCCTTAGACTGCTGCGCCACTCGAGAGTAACTCCCAGTATAATGGATTTTTTTTATTTTTATGGTTAAATAACACGTTATTTACAATCTGTAGCTATCTTGACAGCTGAAAAGCTGCTAGCCTAACAGGGCTCTACGCTGAACTTTTGTTACATGGAGCACATGTGCGTTTAAGTTGAAAAATGTAGGAGCACAATGACAAATTTGAAGTAACAAGCAGTTATTTTTAGTAACAGTGCAAGCATGGCGGTCATGATTCTGTGCTCTAAGTGCAGTGGTGCTCCTAAATTTAAATTCCACATCGCACAGTGAAATATTTTTGGCGCATATGCTAGTAAAATGGGAACACTGTTGAGCCCTACCTAAAAGTGCACAACCGTTCTAGTAATTGGTCCTCTTATAGACATTATTAGTGTAACAGTATAACTTTAAACCGTCCCCTCGCCCCGACACGGGCGCGAACCAGCGAACCCTCTGCACACATCAACAACTGACACCCACGAAGCGTCGTTACCCATCGCTCCACAAAAGCCGCGGCCCTTGCAGAGCAAGGGGCAACCCTACTTAAGTCTCAGAGCAAGTGACGTAACTGATTGAAATGCTAGTAGCGCGTACCCGCTAACTAGCTAGCCATTTCACATCCGTTACATTAGCAACAGATATTATAATAGCTTTCTGTCTGAGTAGGTCGAATCATAATGTCACTGGTAGCAATTATCTGCTTTCAGAAACTAGAATACCCAAATGTTGCTTTGTTACAAATCCTGCCAACACATTGGGCCCTGTGATCAATGAGGAAAGGGTGGGTATAATTTGGGGAACGTTCCAACAGGAATCTGTTCCCAAAACTGCGTAAATAACAAGGATGTCAACAAACAATGCATACAGCGTAGCATGATCAATTCACCTAGCTAACTAGCTGCCGAATAGGCATCAACTCACCACGTAGCTTATTCGTAATGTTTGTCCATAGGCTACCAGTGTGAGGACAGACATTTTTCGGAATAAACGTGGTGAGTGGAAAAACTCAACAAATTTGCTCACTCCCTACCTGGTATCTTACTCTGCCGCTATACAACGTTGTATGCGTTGTTTACGAAGTTTTTGGAACAGATTCCTGTTGGAACGTTCCACAAATTATACCCACCCATGAGGAAATGCGTTTTGCACCATTTACACTACTCAGTTTACTAGACGGCTATTAGCCCAATAACGGACTAAAGGAGACCAACGTTACTGTACTAATTTTAGTCCAAGGCCCTTACATGTTCTGTTTAAAGGATCATTTTCTCTGGAAACCAAAACATACTCCGTCTAAACGTGAAACGATTCTCAATTGCGGTAACGGCTCTAGAAAACATAAATCCCTCTACTTTCATATCACAAATGCAAAATACACCCGTACTGTACACTGAGTGACCCGGTTAAAACAGTTGCAGCCTACAGTAATTTTTAGTGGCTTCCGTCTTCGTTGTTTTTAAACAAGCGGGACGCGTCTTAAAGTATAGAGCAAGCTTCGGGGCTCTTAGTATCTTCTGACCCGGGCAGGTTTATCGTATCGTCAATAGGCGCTAAAGCAGTTAGCGTCAATGAATAGGGTAGCTGGCTATTAGTCCATTACATGGGCAAATTGGATAGCTATGTGCTGAAGTCAGGGACAATCGCATAACATTTGTCACACAGTCATTAACTAGCTAGCAACTCAAGCAAGAAGCTGCCTAGCAATATCCATCTTCCTGTGTCTATAACAGATATGCCACTACAGTTAACCGTTACGGGAATGGTAGCTGTAACTAACGTTACTTACGATTCAGTGAAGTGGTTTTAAGGAGAAAGTAGAGTAAATGCATGTAACCAATGCGTCCAGCTAAAAATGTTGGATGCCTTCTTCTTCGATGGAGTTTAACTTCTTCTTCGATGAGGTTTAACCGCGGTTGACATCCAATATGTTGCATTACCGCCACCTACTAGACTGGAGTACAACTCCCTTATACTTCGCTTGAAAAAAATAAAATGAAAACAATAACATATACTCTACCATCTGACACTACACTCACACATGTATTCATTTATTTATTAATATATATATATATATATATAAACACCACTCTATTCCACTATTTAAATATATTCAACCCTACCTCATGCCAACAACCTGAAAGGATGGGACATCACCACTTAACACACCCTGTAACTCTTCTGATGTCAAGTCTCGCACACCTAAATATCTCTCTGCTGCCGCCACCACAACCTCAATTTTCTGCGACTTACGTCCCATCCCTGCAGTACAGTTGATAACATTGCTATTAATGCTAAAAGTCCATTACTGACACATATATCACTTGTTGACCTATCCATCTGTGCTGGTACAGATCTACTACTCACACCACTCCTCTCAGGATCCCTCCCCCTTGACCCATCTTCCTCTACTTTCTTCACTGCCTCAGCATACGACAACTTCTGACCTACTCTAACCCTGGAAACCAGAACCTGCCTCTCTCGCACGGGACATTTCTGATCCCCAGCCCCATGGGCACCCCTACAATTACCACATACCACTACTCCCCCCAATGCTACACATTCCTTTGTCTCATGCCCTTCTACATACTTCTCACACCTAGGAACCTTGCTCCTACACACTGCTGCCACATCCCCTTAAGCTTGACACCTATAACAACATAATGTATTCAGCACAAAAGCTCGTACAGGATAACGTATATATCCTAACATCACTTTGTCTGGCAAAGACTCAACATCAAAACTCAAAAGAACAGACTCTTCTGTTTCACCACCCTGTCTGCGTCGTGCCAAACGACGAGCATCACAAATACCGGGAATCTTCCCCTTCAGTTGGTCAACTTTTACATTTACTGCTACCCCAGTAATCACTCCTTTCAATGGCGCCATTTTCTTGAGAGCGAAACAATTCACATTTCTTGCCCCCAGTCGTTTAACACGGAGCACCGTCTCCCTCTCACCAGCAGAAACACAAACAATTTTCACAAGACCACTTCTGGTTACCTTCACCGATTCCACAGTACCCAACCCTGATACCACAAATGGATCAGCTAAAAGGCAAGGGTCCACTTTTTCACAAAACTTCACTCCTACTGTCACAGACTCATCTTTATCCTGACCCTCGGTGCAAAGCCTAGGGCTCCGAAAACTTCACCACACCTACCACCTCCGATACGTCGACCTCATTCACTTCCATTTCTCCTCCTGTCTTCAGGTCTCTCTGCTTACACTTTCTGCCATTCTTCTTAAACAAACCATCTCCCTTTTTCCAGCCATTTTTAACCAACTCAAGCTCACCGTCTTCCTCCCTCTCTCACTTAAACCTCCTCTGCCTCCCTTTTCCCTCCATTCCTCCTATGTATTCCAAGTAAACGCCTCCTTATGATAATACACTGCACTTCTCCTGACATACATCTTGTTCTTGCTTTCTCAAGGGACGCCATTTAACCGGGTGTCACAATTTCCGTACAATCAGCACGAACCCCTCGGGATGTATAGCGCTCAACATTGCATCCCACTTATAAAGTAGTTGTTTTGTCTTGATGTTATTCTTTATTAAAGCTACCGCAATGCTTTTCCATTTCAAACAAGCGTGCTCTTCTAACCACCGCAATGTCTCGATGAAGTTATCCTTTTTTGATAAAACTATGCTAAATATAGTATCACCAAATAATTTATTAAAACACACATAAGATGGCGCCGAAGAGGATGGCAGACGTTTTACATGCCCGTAACCAATTATGCTATTTTGTTAGTTTTTGTGTGTTGTTTGTAACATATATATATATTTTTTTTGTACATAATGTTGCTGCTACCGTCTCTTATGACCGAAAATAACTTCTGGACATCCAAACTGGGATTACTCACCATGAACTGGAAGAAGCCTTTTCCTTTAACGAGTCTGACGAGAAAGATATACTGCTCTCCCGGGAACAGTCCCAGATCCCCGTCATTTGCGTGAAGAAAAGACAGAGAAAAAGAGGACGCAGATCGGGCTGCCTTTTGAGAATCCGTAGACGAGCGAGTAAACTCCCACTGCCATCAATTCTACTTCCTAACATTCAATCATTGGAAAATAAAATTGATGACCTACGATTACGATTACCCTACCAACGGTACATTAAGGCACTGTAATATCTTATGTTTCACCGAGTTGTGGCTGAACGACGACACGGATAATATAGAGCTGATTTTCAATACACCGGCAGAACAGAGAAGCTACGTCTGGTAAGACGAGGGGTGGGGGTGTATGTCTTTTTGTCAATAACAGCTGGTGCGCGATGTCTAATATTAAAGAAGTCTCAAGGTATTGCTCGCCTGAGGTAGAGTACCTTATGATAAGCTGTAGACCACACTATCTACCAAGAGAGTTCTCATCTATATTATTCATAGCCGTCTATTTACCACCACAGACCGATGCTAGCACTAAGACTGCACCCAACCAACTCTATAAGGCCATAAGCAAACAAGAAAATGCTGACCCAGAAGCGGCGCTCCTAGTGGCCGGGGACTTTAATGCAGGCAAACTTAAATCAGATTTACCACATTTTTACCAGCATGTCACATGTGCAAACAGAGAAAAAAAAACTCTAGACCTCCTTTACTCCACACACAGAGATGCATGCAAAGCTCTCCCCCGCCCTCCATTTGCCAAATCTGGCCATAATTCTATCCTGCTGATTCCTGCTTACAAGCAAAAACTAAAGCAGGAAGTACCAGTGACTCGCTCAATACAGAAGTGGTCAGATGACGCGAATGCTAAGCTACAGGACTGTTTTGCTAGCACAGAGTGGAATATGTTCCGGGATTCATCCAATGGCATTGAGGAGTATACCACCACAGTCATCGGCTTCATCAATAAGTAAATCGATGACGTCGTCCCCACAGTGATCGTACGTACATATCCCAACCAGAAGCCATGGATTACAGGCAACATCCGCATCGAGCTAAAGGCTAGAGCTGCCGCTTTCAAGGAGCAGGACACTAATCCGGACGCCTATAAGAAATCCCGCTATGCCCTCAGACGACCCATCAAACAAGCAAAGCGTCAATACAGGATTAAGATTGAATTATACTACACCGGCTCTGATGCTCATCGGATGTGGCAGTGCTTGAAAACTATTACGGACTACAAAGGGAAACCCAGACGCGAGCTGCCCAGTGACGTGAGCCTACCAGACGAGCTAAATGCCCTTTATGCTCGCTTCTAGGCAAGCAACACTGAAGCATGCACGAGAGCACCAGCTGTTCTGGAAGACTGTGAAGACCTTTAAACAGGTCAACATTCACAAATCCGCGGGGCCAGATGGATTACCAGGACGTGTACTGAAAGCATGCACGGACCAACTGGCAAGTGTCTTCACTGACATTTTCAACCTCTCCCTGACTGAGTCTGTAATACCTACATGTTTCAAGCAGACCACCATAGTCCCTGTACCCAAGGAAGCGAAGGTAACCTGCCTAAATGATTACCGCCCCGTAGCACTCACATCAGTAGCCATGAAGTGCTGTGAAAGGCTGGTCATGGCTCACATCAACAGCATCCTCCCGGATACCCTAGACCCACTCCAATTCGCATACTGCCCCAACAGATCCACAGATGACGCAATCTCAATCTCACTCCTTTTCCCAGCTGGACAAAAGGAACATCTATGTGAGAATGCTGTTCATTGACTACAGCTCAGCGTTCAACACCATAGTGCCCACAAAGCTCATCACTAAGCTAAGGACCCTGGGACTAAACACCTCCCTCTGCAACTGGATCCTGGACTTCCTGACGGGCCACCCCCAGGTGGTAAGGTTAGACAACAACACGTCTGCCACGCTGATCCTCAACACTGGGGCCCCTCAGGGGTGTGTACTTAGTCCCCTCCTGTACTCCCTGTTCACCCACGACTGCGTGGCCAAACATGACTCCAACACCATCATTAAGTTTGCAGACGACACAACAGTGGTAGGCCTGATCACCGACAACAATGAGACAGCCTATAGGGAGGAGGTCAGAGAACTGGCAGTGTGGTGACAGGACAACAATCTCTCCCTCAATGTCAGCAAGACAAAGGAGCTGATCGTGGACTACAGGAAAAGGCTGGCAGTGGAGCGTGTCGAGAGTTTCAAGTTCCTTGGTGTCCACATCACCAACGATCTATCATGGTCCAAACACACCAAGACAGTCGTGAAGAGGGCACGACAAAATCTTTTCCCCCTCAGGAGACTGAAAAGATTTGGCATGGGTCCCCAGGTCCTCAAAAAGTTATACAGATGCACCATCAAGAGCATCCTGACCTGTTGCATCACTGCATTGTATGGCAACAGCTTGGCACCTAACCGTAAGGCGCTACAGAGGGTAGTGCGTATGACCCAGTACATCACTGGGGCCATGCTTCCTGCAATCCAGGAAAGGAAAGCCCATAACATTGTCAGAGACTCCATTCACCCAAGTCATAGACTGTTTTCTCTGCTACCGCAAGCGGTACCAGAGCGCCAAGTCTAGGACCAAAAGGCTCCTTAACAGCTTCTACCCCCAAGCCATAAGCCTGCTGAACAATTAATCAAATTGCCACCAGACTATTACATTGACCCACCCCCTATTTGTTTTGTACACTGCTGCTACTCGCCAATTATTGTCTATGCATAGTCACTTCACCCCTACCTACATGTGCGAATTACCTCTAACCTGTACCCCCTCACACTGACTTGGTACCGGTACCCCTTGTATATAGCCTCGTTATTGTTATGTTATTGTGTTACTTTTTATAATTTTTACTTTAGTTAATTTGGTAAATATTTTCTTAACTCTTCTTGAACTGCACTGTTGGTTAAGGGCTTGTAAGTAAGCATTTCATGGTAAGGTCTACACTTGTTGTATTTGGTGCATGTGACAAATAAAGATTGATTCAATTTTATTTGTTTTGCAATGAAGGTCTACAGTAACTTCAACAGCACTCTGTAGGGTAGCACCCTGGTGTAACCGGTGACAGCTAGCTTCTGTCCTCCTCTGGGTACATTGACTTCAATGCAAAACCTAAGAGGCTCATGGTTCTCACCCCCTTCCATAGACTTACGCAGTAATTATGACGACTTCCAGAGGACGTCCTCCAACCTATCAGAGCTCTTTCAGCATGAACTAACATGTTGTCCACCCAATCAAAGGATCAGATAATTAATCTAGTACTAAAAGCATAAGCTACAGCTAGCTAGCGCTGCATAAAATGTGGTGAGTAGTTTAATCAAAAAGATAGAAAGACATTAGTTGAACAGTTTTCAACAAATACATTTCTTCAAAAATTAAGGAGAAGTGAGAGAGGTTTCAGTTACGTAGCTAGCAAATGCAGCTAGCTAGTTTAGCCTACTCAAACACCCTGCTCAAACAGAGGTATGCTATGTTAGCTAGCTGGCTATGACTATCCAACACAACACTGGATGTCTTCCAAGTCAAGGTAAGCTTTTGGTTTTACAAATGTATTGCCACCGGGGCCCGCCATACTAAACTGCTTACTGACTGTGCGCTAACGTTACTGCATGATTTCAGCGGGTTTACTAACGTGTTAGTTCTATTAGCTATGTTGACTATGAAGTTACTTTAGCTAATATGGTGACAACAATGTAGGCTGTGTTGCAGTTATGATATGGCTTGGCTTGGAAAGGTTTTTTCACCTAGTCACATATAGCAGATGTGCATTGAAGTCCACAAGCAAAAGGTGAGAGGAGGAGAGCACATAGATGCGAGAAGGAATACAACGTGGCTGCTATGAAAGTGAAATATATGTACACGTGATCAGGGGAGTATTCATTCCGTCGATTCTATTGAAAAACTTTTCTTAAACAGAAGCAAACGGAACAAAACATCTTAAACGGCACCGACCGCCACTGGTTTGGCGGATGCCAGGAGAACCTGCCCCGTGCATAATCAATCAAATGTATTAATAAAGCCCTTTTTAACATCAGCTGGTGTCACAAAGTGCTATACAGAAACCCAGCCTAAAACCCCAAACAGCAAGCAATGCAGAAGTAGAAGCAAGGTGGCTAGGAAAAACTCCCTAGAAAGACAGGAACCTAGAGAGTAACCCATCTCTGAGGGGTGGCCAGTCCTCTTCTGGCTATGTCGGGTGGAGATTATAACAGTACTTGGCAAAGATGTTCAAATGTTCATAAATGACCAACAGGTCAGCACCTCAGGAGTAAATGTCAGTTGGCTTTTCATAGCCATGCATTCAGTTTGAGACAGCAGGTGCGGTAGAGAGAGAGAGAGTCGAAAACAGCAGGTCTGGGACAAGGTAGCACGTCCGGTGAACAGGTCAGGGTTCCATAGCCGCAGGGAGAACATTTGAAACTGGAGCAGCAGCACGACCAGGTGGACTGGGGACAGCAAGGAGTCATCAGGCCAGGTAGTCTTGAGGCATGGTCCCAGGGCTCAGATCCTCTAGGGGGAGGGAGATGGAGAGAGAGAGAGAATTAGAGGGAGCATACTTAAATTCACACAGGACACCGGATAAGACAGGAGAATTACTCCAGATATAACAGACTGACCCTAGCCCCCCGACAAAAACTATTGCAGCATAGATACTGGAGGCTGAGACAGGAGGGGTCGGGAGACACTGTGGCCCCGTCCGATGATACCCCCGGACAGGGCCAACCAGGCAGGATATAACCCCACCCACTTTGCCAAAGCACAGCCCCCACACCACTAGAGGGATATCTGCAAACCACCAGCTTACTACCCTGAGACAAGGCAGAGTATAGCCCAAAAAGATTTCCTCCACGGCACGAAACCAAGGGGGCGCCAACCCGGACAGGAAGATCAAGTCAGTGACTCAACCCACTCAAGTGACGCTCCCCTCCTAGGGACGGCATGGGAGAGCACTAGTAAGCCAGTGACTCAGCCCCCGTAATAGGGTCAAAGGCAAAGAATTTTTATTTTATTTTTTACCTTAATTTAACTAGGCAAGTCAGTTAAGAACAAATTCTTATTTTCAATGACAGTCTAGGAACAGTGGGTTAACTGCCTTGTTCAGGGGCAGAATGACAGATTTGTTTTACCTTGTCAGCTCAGGTATTCAATCTTGCAACCTTTCAGTTACTAGTCCAATGCTCTAACCACTAGGCTACCTGCCGCACCAGTGGAGAGGGGAGAACTGGCCAGGCAGAGACAGCAAGGGCGATTCGTCGCTCCAGTGCCTTTCTGTTCACCTTCGCACCCCTGGGCCAGACCACACTCCCTCATAGGACCTACTGAAGAGATGAGTATTTAATTAAGACTTAAATGTTGAGACCGAGTTTGCGTCTCTCACATGGAAAGGCAGACCATTCCATAAAAATGTAGCTTTACAGGAGAGAATCCTGCCTCCAGCGGTTTGCTTAGAAATTCTAGGGACGATAAGGAGGCCTGCGTCTTGTGACCGTAGCGTATATGTATTGGCCTATCCCTAGTTCATCTACTATTCAAAGGGATCCTTTCAGGATCCTCATTTCGAAAAGCTCAAAAGAACAGACTGTGTCACCTCTGTTTCACCACGCTCCCCACCGGATCTGCGTCGCAGTAAACGGCGAGCGTCACAAACATCAGGAGTCTTCAGCTTAAATTGCTCCACCTCCACACTTATCGATACCCCAGAAATGACTCCTTCAATGGTGCCCTGTTCCTAAGAGCAAAGCAAGAAACAGATCTTGACCCAAGTTGCATGACACAGAGCGCCCGCTCCACTCTGGTCAGAAGAAACACAAACAAATATCACAAGTCCACTACAGGTTACCTTTGCTGATTCAACTGCACCCAACTCCTTTCTCACCCACCCTGAAACCACAAATGGATCCACCAAAAGCGAGAATTCCTGGTGTGATTGGTGCCCGGCGTCTGACCCGCTGGGTGAATGGAGAAAAATAAGAAAGTCTGTCGGTCCTGTTGTTTTTATTGTTGTTTTATTTTTGTACTCCTTTTTCTCCCCAAATAAAGAATCCAAGCAGTACATCTCTCCACAATAGTGTAAAATCTTCATAAATGTGTTCAATTATAAATCTACTGATGTCTTGCCACAGTTTTCTTACATGAATACAATGCCAAAGAAGATGCAACACTGTTTCTGGGTGGTCATTACAAAAGGAGCAATTTGAGTTGATGTTTTCCTTAAACTTCTTCATATAGTGGTTGGCAGGATAATATTTATGAATAATTTTAAAGGAAACTTCCTTAATTTTGTTAACAAGTAGGTGTGTGTGGCAACATCCAAACTTTTTTCCAACAGATATTATCAATAAATCCATTCCAATAAGGCATGACATAAGGTATAGATACAACATCCTGCTGAAACAAGGTTCGTATCGCTCTGTTGTTGAATGGACCAAAAGAGAAACAAATCTTTCCTACCGATGAGTCAACAGGGTCAATAGAAGGTAGGCTCTGAGGGTCAGGTCTTGACACGTTCCTGAATAACAGAGCAACACCTGAGGGAATGGCATCTAAAACAATTGCAAATTCTTTAGGTGTTACAGGGACCTTGTAAAGTGATAAGAATTCATTATAACTGAGTAAAAGACCCTCTGCATTTACCATTTGGCTCACCAATAGGATATTATTTCGGAACCAATATTCTAACAACAAAGAAGTATTTTTATACAATATATCCCGATTATTCCATATATAATATATGTGTGGAGAAAAATTGTGTTTATAAATTAAGGACAGTGACAAGAAAACCTGCCAATGAAAAGCAGAAAGTTTCATTGGAATTTTGTCAATATTATAAATGCACAACAACATGAAGTTAAGGCCACCAAAAGTAGAGAAGACATGATGAGGAATAAAATTCCAGATAGAAGTGGGTCTTCTTAGGAATTGTTTTATCCAATTGATCTTAAAAGTATTATTTAAAGTAGTAAAGTCCAGAAAATTCAGTCCACCATTCTCATAAGTGTTCATTACAACAGTTTTCCTAATGTAATGGGTACGGTTTCTCCACAGAAAGTTGAAAAGCATCTGGTCTATCTCCTTGCTTATTTTACTGTCAAGATATAAAGATAGAGCTCCATATGTTAGTCTAGAGATTCCTAATAACCAAGGCTGAAGGTCTCTACCTTTTAAAGATAAGTCCCTCTGTAGCCATTGATTTAGCTTCTTCTGGGTATTTTTAATAAGAGGGTTAAAATTTAGTAAGCCTCTAGACTTCTGATTCTTTGTAATGGTTATGCCTAAATATGTAATTCTTCTTTTACTGGAATATCATAATATGAAGGTGTCACACAATCTTTGACAGCTATGAGTTCACATTTATTAATGTTAAGGTATAGACCAGACGCCTTGGAAAAGGATTGTATCACATTGATCGATATGGGAATTTGGTTAGCGTCTTTCAGAAAAAGTGTAGTAAACGAAATAATAATAATACATTTCTGGCTGGCACCATTGACGTTTTTAACAGACTTGCATTGTCGTTTATGCGTTTCTCATTATGACCTTCTCATTTGATGAGACTGTTTTTTCTCTAACGTGTAAATATTATAACTTATCTTATTAAGGTAATACACTGCTCAAAAAAATAAAGGGAACACTTAAACAACACAATGTAAGTCCAAGTCAATCACACTTCTGTGAAATCAAACTGTCCACTTAGGAAGCAACACTGATTGACAAATGTCACATGCTGTTGTGCAAATGGAATAGACAACAGGTGGAAATTATAGGCAATTAGCAAGACACCCCCAATAAAGGAGTGGTTCTGCAGGTGGTGACCACAGACCACTTCTCAGTTCCTATGCTTCCTGGCTGATGTTTTGGTCACTTTTGAATGCTGGCGGTGCTTTCACTCTAGTGGTAGCATGAGACGGAGTCTACAACCCACACAAGTGGCTCAGGTAGTGCAGCTCATCCAGGATGGCACATCAATGCGAGCTGTGGCAAGAAGGTTTGCTGTGTCTGTCAGCGTAGTGTCCAGAGCATGGAGGCGCTACCAGGAGACAGGCCAGTACATCAGGAGACGTGGAGGAGGCCGTAGGAGGGCAACAACCCAGCAGCAGGACCACTACCTCTGCCTTTGTGCAAGGAGGAGCAGGAGGAGCACTGCCAGAGCCCTGCAAAATGACCTCCAGCAGGCCACAAATGTGCATGTGTCTGCTCAAACGGTCAGAAACAGACTCCATGAGGGTGGTATGAGGGCCCGACGTCCACAGGTGGGGGTTGTGCTTAGAGCCCAACACCGTGCAGGACGTTTGGCATTTGCCAGAGAACACCAAGATTGGCAAATTCGCCACTGGCGCCCTGAGCTCTTCACAGATGAAAGCAGGTTCACACTGAGCACATGTGACAGACGTGACAGAGTCTGGAGACGCCATGGAGAACATTCTGCTGCCTGCAACATCCTCCAGCATGACCGGTGGGTCAGTCATGGTGTGGGGTGGTATTTCTTTGGGGGGCCGCACAGCCCTCCATGTGCTCGCCAGAGGTAGCCTGACTGCCATTAGGTACCGAGATGAGATCCTCAGACCCCTTGTGAGACCATATGCTGGTGCGGTTGGCCCTGGGTTCCTCCTAATGCAAGACAATGCTAGACCTCATGTGGCTGGAGTGTGTCAGCAGTTCCTGCAAGAGGAAGGCATTGATGCTATGGACTGGCCCGCCCGTTCCCCAGACCTGAATCCGATTGAGCACATCTGGGACATCATGTCTCGCTTCATCCACCAACGCCACGTTGCACCACAGACTGTCCAGGAGTTGGCGGATGCTTTAGTCCAGGTCTGGGAGGAGATCCCTCAGGAGACCATCCGCCACCTCATCAGGAGCATGCCCAGGCGTTGTAGGGAGGTCATACAGGCACGTGGAGGCCACACACACTACTGAGCCTCATTTTGACTTGTTTTAAGGACATTACATCAAAGTTGGATCAGCCTGTAGTGTGGTTTTCCACTTTAATTTTGAGTGTGACTCCAAATCCAGACCTCCATGGGTTGATAAATTTGATTTCCATTGATAATTTTTGTGTGATTTTGTTGTCAGCACATTCAACTATGTAAAGAAAAAAGTATTTAATAAGAATATTTCATTCATTCAGATCTAGGATGTGTTATTTTAGTGTTCCCTTTATTTTTTTGAGCAGTGTACATAAATGCATAGTGGAACTATATAGATCAAGTACTTGTTTCTCAGTGGATACATTTCCACCAACACGAAAGGTCATGACTGGATTGGCAGCTTCATAACATTTGAACAGTACGTGTATGTGAATTATTTGTGAACATTTGGCATATTTCCTTTTGATGTACCCGTGTTTATTTGATAAACATGTCCGGTCAACCGAAAGCCACTGTCATAGTTGTAGATCAGAACAGAGGCAACGCTATGGGAAACAATGGCATAACCACCCAGGCGAGCTAATGCAGTAGAGATTGGTTCTTGAATCACAGCATACAATATGCGCCTTGAACCATCCTTTCTGTTAAGGTGGCCTCATGGACCATAACAAAACCAGACAGCTAGATATTGCTGTTCATTAGCTATGTACGCGAACTTCAAAAACAATCCTTGACAGCCACGTGTGTTTTGTTGATATACACGGCTCATACATTAGCTAGCTAGCTACTTTCCCGAGGCAAAGAAACTAAAAAACCTGGAATACATGTTACCAGGCAAAATGGAGTCTTATGGTATACTACTAGTAACTATGCACTCCTTACGACGTTATGAATCAGCTAGACATGCTATCTAGCTAGATCGCAAATATGCGATTGCATTGGTTAAAAAGCTAACATACATGAAGTAAGCTACTGCATGTAAAATTGTGTCACATAGACTTGTATCTCTCCTAATGGGTCTTGACCAGGTTGAAGATGACAAACTGTCAGGGAGACGAGACAGTCCAAACCCTGAAAAAGGAAAAGGCTGCTAAAGTGAGGTTTTATATCATAATAAGTTACTGTACAAGTTATGCAATACAGTCATAGTAAAAAGGTGTAATATCTTCTTCATATAGTGAATTCATCCGTGGCCATGATAATGGGATACCATTATGTCAGTGTAATACCTGAATCATGTATTCTGTTTTGGATTACAGGCTGATATCGATGCTGCTGTACAGTTGTTGCTGAAGCTCAAAGTTGACTACAAGCAGGTAACGGGTCAGGACTATAAGGCTGGGTGTCCACCCTCGGAAAGCGACGTTTCAAAAGACAATGGGCCAGCAGAAACTGCTAATGGGGACGACATGGTTGACCCCTGGAACGTGTCCACCACCGGCGCCAAAGGAATGGACTACGACAAGCTGATAGGTCAGAGGGAAAATCATAATGTTAGATCTCTGGGGGCGGAATCCCAGGGGTCTACAGTGGGACCATATTACTCGCATATGCGCCTAAATATTTTGCTGTGCGACCTGGAATTTAAATTTAGGAGCACCAGTGTGCCTAGAAAAAAAATCACCCTGATGATAATTGTTGCGACGATTACGTCACTGTACCACGGCCCCTGAGTGCCATAGAGAATACACTGAGCGCAGATGCATGACAGTCGTGCTTGCACCATTACTACAAAGAAAACGGCCTGTTGCCTCATATTTTTCATTGTGCTCCTCCATTTCTTTGTGCTTCTACATTTTTCAATTTAGTCGTACACATGCTGATTGTAAAAAAAAAAAAATCAGTGTAGAGCACTGAATCCTAACTTGCACCGCGCACACTTCACTCGACTATCGCACAGAACCTTTATTTTGAAATCAGTCAGTCAGAACAAAAAAACATTTCCGGGCAGGCACCGTTGACATTTTGACCAGACTTGCATCGTCATTTATGCATTTCTCTTTATGAACTTCTCATTTGATGAGACTGGCTTTCCTCTAACGTTTTGACATGTAAATATTATAACTTCTCTTACTACGGTAATAAATAAAATGCATAGTGGAACTATATAAATCAAGTACTTGTTTCTCAGGAGATACACTTCCCCCAACACGCAAGCTGATGCAAGTTGAATGAGTAGATTGGCAGCTATGCCATAAAATCTGAATGGTGCGTGTATGTGAATTATTGTTAAACATTTTGAATATTTTTTATTTGATAAACATGTCCTTTTAACCAAAATCCACTGCCATGGCGTGGTATAGTAGATCAGAACAGAGGCAACACTATGGGAAACATACAGTGCATTCGGAAAGTATTCAGACCCCTTCCCTTTTCCCACATTTTTTTACATTACAGCCTTATTCTAAAATGAATTAAATAAAAACAATGTCCTCATCAATCTACGCACAATACCCCATTATGACAAAGTGAAAATGTATTTAAAAAAACAGAAATAGCTTATTTACATCAGTGTTCAGACCCTTTGCTATGAGACGCAAAATTTAGCTCAGGTGCATTGTGTTTCCATTGGTCATCCTGTCTATATAAGGTCCCACAGTTGACAGTGCATGTCAGAGCAAAAACCAAGCCATGAGGTTGAAGGAATTGTCCCTAGAGCTCCGAGACAGGATTGTGTCGAGACACAGATCTGGGGAAGGGTACCAAGAATGTCTGCAGCATTGAAGGTTCCCAAGAACACAGTGGCCTCCATCATTCTTAAATGGAAGAAGTTTGGAACCAACAAGACTGAGCAATCGGGGGAGAAGGGCCTTGGTCAGGGAGGTGACCAAGAAACCGATGGTCACTCTGACAGAGCTCTAGAGTTCCTCAGTGGAGATGGGAGAACCTTCCAGAAGGACAACTATCTCTGCAGCACTCCACCAATCAGGCCTTTATGGTAGAGTGGCCAGAGGGAAGCAACTCTTCGGTAAATGGCCAAAAGGCACATAAAGGACTCTCAGACCATGAGAAACAAGATTATCTGGTCTGATGAAACCAAGATTGAACTCTTTGGCCTGAATGCCAAGCGTTACGTCTGGAGGAAACATGGCACCATCCCTATGGTGAAGCATGGTGGTGGCAGCATCATGCTGTGGGGAAGTTTTTCAGTGGCAGGGACTGGGAGACTGGATCGAGGGAAAGTTGAACGGAGAAAAGTACAGAGAGATCCTTGATGAAAACCTGCTCTGGAGTGCTCAGGACCTCAGACTGCAGGAGTGGCTTCGGGACAAGTCTCTGAATGTCCTTGAGTGGCCCAGCCAGAGCCCGGACTTGACCCCGATCGAACATCTCTGGAGAGACCTGTAAATAGCTGTGTAGCAACACTCCCCATCCAACCTGACAGAGCTTGAGAGGATCTGCAGAGAAGAATGGGAAAAACTCCACAAATACAGGTGTGCCAAGCATGTAGTGTGATACCCAAGAAGTCTCAAGGCTGTAATCGCTGCCAAAGGTGCTTCAACAAAGTAAAGGGTCTGAATACTTATGTAAATGTTTTTTTATTTAAATTAGCTACAATTTCTAAAAACCTGTTTTTGCTTTGTCATTATGTGTAGATTGATGAGGGAAAAAATAATGTAATACATTTTAGAACAAAATGTGGTTTAAGTCAAGGGGTCTGAATACTTTTCCAAATGACTAAACAGAAGACTTGTTACAATGATGCATATCAAGCAGCAATTATCTTTTAAATAGTATGAATCATAGAATTACTAAATAAATATCACCAAAAATAAGAGGAAATAATACTAACCGTGTACACTTGAAGGGAAGAGGGGACTGCTGTAACATGTTTTTTTCCCAGTGAGGTTTGGCAGTAGCAAGATTGACCAGGAGCTGGTGGACAGAAGAGAGAGAGTCTCGGGACAGAAGGCACACCGGTTTTTACGCAGAGGAATATTCTTCTCTCACAGGTCAGTGGCACTAGTCAATACAGTCACCAGATTGTTCACTTCTCTAGTATGACAGCTGTGCTTGTCATCACCTCCTTCCTATTCATTTATTTGAATGTACTCTAGAGGGCGGCGTGTCTGTCTATCTGGGATTGAGCATGAGGAATTGATACCAAATTGTATTAAGAATCTAGTCTTAATCTGCTCTCATTTTACCTTGAGGGCATTTTAGGATATGTTATATGCTTTAACCGTGTGCTGTTGCTCTTTTTCAGAGATATGCACCAGGTTCTGGACGCGTATGAGAAGAACACGTCTTTCTACCTCTACACGGGCAGAGGACCCTCCTCAGAGGCCATGCATGTGGGCCACCTCATCCCTTTCATCTTCACAAAGTGAGGCTCCTCTCTGCTATTATACTGTTTCTCTATTCGTTTTAGTATCTATTATTGAGATGGAGGAAGTTGACTCTATGAAGAACCACCGAAAGTTCAATAATTTTTGTGGACTCCATCTATTAACCCTACACTATGGCACATCCCAGACCTTGTCCTGGTTAGGTCCCGCTGTCAGGAAACTCAAAGCCCTACCTAGTGTATAACACACTGCCTATATAACACACACTGTATAATGTCAAAAACACCTAAGCCCTAGCGTTCTCAGTCAGGCTTGTAGAAGAAGGCTTACGGACAGTTGGTATCGTAGTGGATTCAGTTGAGAGTAAAGGGTTGTGCTCCTCCATCTGTTCCCAGATGGCTGCAGGACATGTTTGACATCCCGCTGGTGATCCAGCTGACGGACGATGAGAAGTACCTGTGGAAGGACCTGTCCCTGGAGGACTGTCACCGCTACGCCGTGGAGAATGCCAAGGACATCATCACCTGCGCCTTCGACGTCAACAAGACCTTCATTTTCTCTGACCTGGACTACATGGGGTAACTAACCAACCACTATGTCTCTGGGCCCGTATCGACAAAGTGTCTCAGTGTAGGAGTGCTGATCTAGGATCAGATCCCCTCTGTCCATGTAATGTTACTCGTTATGATCTAAAAGGCTAAACGTATCCTAGATCAGCACTCAGACTCTGAGGAGCTTTGTCGATACGAGCCCTGGTACTCGTTTACTTTATAGGTGCAGGGACTGTACGTATCCCATTTTAGTACAATTAGATATTCTGCCTGTTTCAGAATCCTCTCATCAAGCTCTATGCTGTTTGAGCATTCATACATCATGGGGATACTAAAAACTGGTCTCTTTCACAAGACTTGTTACTTCGGCTTTATCCCATGTCTGTTCACTTGTCTCACAGAAGGTGGTGCTGTACTGCAATAATTTGAAAGTAGTCAATACAGATAGAAGCCTACATTTTTTCTCTCTCACTCTCTCTCGCTCCTCTAGCCTTCTGTCATCATAACTCTTAGCTGTGGGTGGTATGCTAAACAGCTTGATGTGACTGGGAGATATTTGCAAAGCCAATGTTTATCATTCAATAGGAGGAGCTCGCAGTGACAAATAATTGACCTATTCAAAGTTCACCCATGTCTGGCTAGTGGTACGAGGCTGTCATGTCTGCTACAGTATTTTACTGATTGTTCTTAGCTCTTAATTGTTTTGTCTCTACAGGGCGTAACCAGACTTCTACAGGAATGTGGTGAAAATACAGAAGCGTGTGACTTTCAACCAGGTCAAAGGCATCTTTGGATTTGGCGAAAGTGACTGTATCGGTAAGAGATTGCAGGAAAATCGTCAACACCTAATGAGCAATTATACAAACTTTTCCGTAGCAAAAGGTTTTGCTACAGTGTTTACTAATGAATACGAACCAGGTGAATGATTTTTAACAGCTAAGTATTCCTCTTATCCCTCCCACCCAAGGAAAGGTCGCATTCCCAGCCATCCAGGCCGCTCCGTCGTTCAGTAACTCGTTCCCTCAGATCTTCAAGGGCGGAAAAGACGTCCAGTGTCTCATTCCCTGCGCCATACACCAGGTCAGTCATGCCTCACAGCACAACTAGGACGCACAGTGTCTGCTAACCTTTAACAGGGAAAGATATCTGAAAGAAAGTTTTACCAGCTCATTTTAGAAATGGGATGCTTTGACCCACTATCTTCAATGCGCTGAACTAGTGGCAACTAATTAACCTTAGAACCAGCCTTTCTTTCTACACACTATGCTTGTGACTGTATATTTTCATTTAGCCAGAATAATATCATGTGAAGTTAAAAATGTATTTTTTGAGAGAAACAGAAGGATCTGATTAGTAGGGTCTGACAGCATGTTACTGAGACGGTAAAGAACTCAGTAAAGTTCAATCTGAAATGTTTACGTTTACAGGGACTCAAGTAATTTAGCATCACATCTAGAGCACCATAATGGTTTTGAAGACATATCCCTCCACTTACCCATGCCCGACTCCTCCTCTACCCCTGTAGGATTCCTACTTCCGGGTGACCCGGGATGTGGCCCCCAGGATCGGCTACCCCAAGCCTGCCCTACTGCACTCAACCTTCTTCCCCGCACTGCAGGGGGCCCAGACCAAGATGTCCGCCAGCGACGCCAACTCCTCCATCTTCTTCCACAGACACGCTTTCTAATACCCTGTTTACACTACCTTGCCAACCCCAAATTCACTGTGCTTGCTCTGATATGTTCTTTTCACCTCGTCCTTTCCAGCATGGTTCCAGCAATAGTGAATGCCTAACCAGACTGGAACAGCGCAGCTCAGCTTATTAGTGTCAAAGAGGTCACTTTGTGACAACTTCTGATGTAAATGGGGCTTTATAGATACACTTACCTTACTTTATTAGTTCCACATACAGTTAACTGAAATGGAAATTACACTGAAGAAAAATATAAACGCAACATGTAAAGTGTTGGTCCCATGTTTCACGAGCTGAAATGAAAGATGAATGAACTTTTTCATAAGCATAAAAAGTGTATTTCTCTCAAATGATGTACACAAATTTGTTTACATGCCTGTTAGTGAGAATTTCTCCTTTGCCAAGATAATCCATCCACTAGGTGTGGCATATCAAGAAGCTGATTAAACGGCATGATCATTACACAGACGACACTACAGTGGTGGGCTTAGGTCGGACCAGCGTTGAACACATTTCGGCTTGTCACCAAAAGCACTCACAAACCTTTACAGATGCACAATCGAGAGCATCCTGTCGGGCTGTATCACTGCCTGGTACGGCAACTGCTCCGCCCACAACCGTAAGGCTCTCCAGAGGATAGTGAGGTCTGCACAACGCATCACCGGGGGCAAACTACCTGCCCTCCAGGACACCTACACCACCCGAAGTCACAGGAAGGCCATAAAGATCATCAAGGACAACAACCACCCGAGCCACTGCCTGTTCACCCCGCTATCATCCAGAAGGCGAGGTCAGTACAGGTGCATCAAAGCAGGGACCGAGAGACTGAAAAACAGCTTCTATCTCAAGGCCATCAGACTGTTAAACAGCCACCACTAACATTGAGTGGCTGCTGCCAACATACTGACTCAACTACAGCCACTTTAATAATGGAAATGGATGGAAATTGATAAAAAATGTATCACTAGCCACTTTAAACAATGCCACTTAATATAATGTATATGTATATACTGTACTCTATATCATCTACTGCATCTTGCCATCTTTATGTAATACATGTATCACTAGCCACTTTAAACTATGCACTTTTATGTTTACATACCCTACATTACTCATCTCATATGTATATACTGTACTCTATACCATCTACTGCATCTTGCCTATGCCGTTCTGTACCTTCACTCATTCATATACCTTTATGTACATACTCTTTATCCCTTTACACTTGTGTGTATAAGGTAGTAGTTGTGGAATTGTTAGGTTAGATTACTCGTTGGTTATTACTGCATGGTCGGGAACTAGAAGAACAAGCATTTCGCTACACTCGCATTAACATCTGCTAACCATGTGTATGTGACAAATCAAATTTGATTTGATTTGATGATAATAATACAGTACAATTGTTACTCAACAGGCAAGGACGTAGCGCATCAGTGTTCCCAGTACGATAAACACATAATATGATACATCATAATATGATACATCATATTATGACTTTCTAAAGTGATGGTGAGGTATATAAATATTAGAGAAATATATAAATATTAGGACGAGCAATGTCGTAGTGGCATTGACTAAAAAACAGTAGGAGAGAATACAGTATATACATTTGAAATGAGAAAAGCAGTACAGTATGTAAACATTATCTAAGTGACTAGTGTTCCACTATTAAAGTGACCAGTGATTACATGTCTATATATATATATATAGGGCACAGCCCCTAAGGTGCAGGGTTGAGTAACCGAGTGGTAGCCGGCTAGTGATGGCTATTTAACAATCTGTTGGCCTCGAGATAGAAGCTAGTTTTTCAGTCTCTCGGCCCCGGCTTTGGTGGACCTGTACTGACCTCGCCTTCTGGATGGTAGCAGGGTGAACAGGCCGTGGCTCGGTTGGGCAAAGACACATTTCTTCAGCCTCCTGAGGTTGAAGAGGCACTGTTCACCACACTGTCTGTGTGGGTTGACCATTTCAAATTGTCAGTGATGTGTTCGCAGAGGGACTTGACATTTTTCACCTTCTTCACTGCGGTCCCGTCGAAGTGTATAGGGGTGTGCGCCATCTGCTGTCTCATGAAGTCCACGATTTGTTTTGTTGACGTTGAGGGAGAGGTTATATCCCTGGTACCACTCCGCCAGGGCCCTCACCTCCTCCCTGTAGGCTGCCTTGTCATTGTTGGTAATTTGCCACTTAAAGAAATTAAATGCTTCTACACCTGCATTGCTTGCTGTTTGGGGTTTTAGGCTGGGTTTCTGGACAGCACTTTGAGATATCAGCTGATGTAAGAAGGGTTTTATAAATAAATCTGATTTGATTATACAATGTTTGGTTTGACCATACAGTGAGTGTTTTTCAGAATGTCTAATATGCTATAAACGTTGCAATCTTGAATGTGTCTGGGTCAACAATTTACCATATTTTACCCTTAAGAACATCTGGTCCAAGGTCTGTTTTGTTACTTCGGTCCTATACTAAAGGTAAAGGGTTAGACTAGATTGGGGAGAGCTGATCATAAATCAGTTGTTTGGAGTCGAAAGTACTGTAATCACAGTTTTTGAACAGAACCCCACGCAAAATCACATCGAGTCAACGAGTGTGGGGGCGGTAGGGGTGTTGTCTTCGTCACAGTAATCCGATTGGGCTAAATGCTTCCTCAAAATGGGCTTTGAACTTCACACGATATACACAAATAGAAGACACAGCCGGTGGAAGTATGCTAACTGTGGGAGAGCCTCAATTCAATTATTAAATTAAAGCATGCACACTAAGCTACTTATCTAGCTTATTCACGAGCTCGCTTGGGTAGCCAGTGGTATCACCAACAGCACTTCGCTAACTGTTCTATATCAAGAGGAGACTAGCTCGGGCTAGCAATTCAACTAGCAGATAGCTAACGTTACAGATGCAGCCATCAAACTACAGGTGGAAACTGATAGCTTGCTAAATTATTCGGCTAGCTTGAAGCATTGCAAGATTGCACCAAGCCAGACCTTTGAATTGGCTAGCCCCTTGTGCTACGAAGAAATACAGGCTCACTGACCGCTAGCAATCTTTTGATTAATTCAAAGACTGAGGGAATGGACTTTACATTGGACTTTGCGGCAGGATGCATAGGAGGTAAGTTAAACTATAGCTAGCTAGCAAGCACACCCTTGGATATATTGCTTCAATGATTGCTACGTGGCAGCAGCACCGAGTCATGGAAAGGGTTTGCCAAATGCGTCGCGTTGGAATCGTTTTGGATTTACTTATTGATTCATGGCTAGCAGTGTTAGTTAGCTAATGCAGAAATGTGCCTAGTGATGGCGCAAGTTTACCAAAAAAAGTAGGTTAATGAATGGAAAAATACTGAGTACTGTGAGTGTCTTGTCTGCTAGTCTAGCACTTTCTTTCCCCCATTGTTGTTTAACTCGCCATATTACATGTACTTAGCTGGCTAAACCTGTAGGTTTCTTAGCTATAGAATGTATATTGTTGATAACCTTTTAATTCTCTCACAGCCAAACAATTAACGTTACATTCATTTCAATCCAAACTATGTGCTCATAGTTGGAAGTGGTACAATGGGCAGTCCCTCAAGCAACAACTTCACATGGTCAAAACTGGTTTCAAAACTGGTGAATGTGAAGTAACGTTACGTACAATCTTCAGATTTTTCAGACGGGGGTACTCATTTAAGAGTTACCCCCCCAACACAAAATTCAACTATGTGTATTTCTAGACCTTAGAGGCGTTGTGAAATAGGACCTGTCTAGCTAAATTACATTTGTTAAAATTATTCTCCACAGGAAGTTATTTTCTTGACTTCCTACAAAGATGTATAATTGCCTTTAACCCTACCTCCTCAAATTATATGAATGTTGTCCGGTTAGCCATACAGACAAAGTTATTGATTAATAAACTATATCATTGAGCATTATTGTGATACTGTCTCAGCTACAGATAATGTCTTGCAAGTGAGGGTCAGACTAATGTACTCTAATCTGAAACTGCCCTAGGCAGGTTTAGTCCTGTGACACACACAGGTGGTGTCAGACAGTATTGCGTTTCCCTCTCTCTAGCAATAATGTCAAGGACAAGGGTACAGTGAACAACTGTTGATGGCAGTCCAGATAAGACTGTTTGTTCTTGTGTGTGATGCACTTGATATTCAAACATGCACCTGCCACTGTTGCAACAGTACCTCAGTGGTTTGAACTTAAATCATGGCTTGGCTCAGAGACTGATAAGCAGTTGAAAGCATCTCCATGCTCTCTACTGTATCTTTACTGTAGTTATTCACTCTATGCTATCCTGTTTTGCAATTAAGGGGTTGTTTTTCCTATTGGTTTCACATGGCTTTAACTTAGTATAGCCTACATTACTTAGCAGAAATCAACTGCTTCCAACAAGCAAGTGCTGACTAACAGATCTTTGTCATTTTCAGGTGCTGCAGGTGTTTTGGTTGGCCATCCTTTTGATACTGTAAAGGTGAGTTTATGTTTTCTCGTTGGCAAATGCCGGGCACGTGTTTATATTTTTCTTAGAAATCACACTGAAATTGAATTATCTTAGCTACCGTGGGGTTTATTAAGCCTCGTCGAAAGGGCGAGTTCGAATACAAATGACCCAAAGCGTTTGATAGAGAATTAAATAGGCTATGCATGCGCTTTTCCAATCAAAACATTTTGATTACAAATAATAAACAGCACTTTTTTTTCCCCAGACCACACAAACGTGGGTATTTTGGCTGTTTTCTGAACTAGTGACATCTATGGAAATATGGACCACTGTTCCCGCTACCCCCAAAAAATCTTACGAGTCATTTATTATGAGATAGTAAGTCGTAATTATCAGATACGTTTAGGGGTCTGTATCACATGAATCCAATGTGCACTTTGCATCAGGCCCTCCTCATGTATATCCCATTGTCAATGACACATTGTGCGTGTGTGTGGGAGAGTTGGTGGTGATATTGTTCCATATTAATGGATTGGGGAGTTGTTGGTGCCTGTTTGATGACATCTGGTTGACATTGACCCTTTTAATAGACTATTTAATTAAATCAATCTGGGATTGGTACATGCATTTTGACTTAAATTAATATATAGAGTTGAAGTCGGAAGTTTACATACCTTAGCCAAATACATTTAATCAGAGTAAAAATTCCCTGTCTTAGGTCAGTTAGATCACCACTTTTTTTCAAAAATGTGAAATGTCAGAATAATAGTAGAGAGAATGATTTTATTTCACCTATTATTTCCTTCATCACATTCCCAGGGGGTCAGAAGTTTACATACACTCAATTAGTATTTGGTAGCATTGCCTTTAAATTGTTTAACTTGGGTCAAATGTTTCAGGTAGCCTTCCACAAGCTTCCCACAATAAGTTGGGTGAATTTTGGCCCATTCCTCCTGACAGAGCTGGTGTAACAGTCAGGTTTACAGGCCTCCTTGCTCGCACACGCTTTTTCAGTTCTGCCCACAAATTTTCTATAGGATTGAGGTCAGGGCTTTGTGATGGCCACTCCAATACCTTGACTTTGTTGTCCTTAAGCCGTTTTGCCACAACTTTGGAAGTATGCTTGGTGTCATTGTCCATTTGGAAGACCCATTTGCGACCAAGCTTTAACTTCCTGACTGATGTATTGAGATGTTGCGTCAATATATCCACATCATTTTCCCTCCTCATGATGCCATCTATTATGTGAAGTGCACCAGTCCCTCCTGCAGCAAAGCACCCCCACAACATGATGCTGCCACCCCCGTGCTTCACGGTTGGGATGGTGTTCTTTGGCTTGCAAGTCTCTCCCTTTTTCCTCCAAACATAACGATGGTCATTATGGCCAAACAGTTCTACTTTTGTTTCATCAGACCAGAGGACATTTCTCCAAAAAGTACGATCTTTGTCCCCATGTGCAGTTGAAAACCGTAGTCTGTTTTTTTTTAATGGTGGTTTTGGAGCAGTGGCTTCTTCCTTGCTGAGCGGCCTTTCAGGTTATGGCGAAATAGGACTCCTTTTACTGTGG
Organism: Salvelinus alpinus; assembly: GCF_045679555.1. Lineage (NCBI taxonomy): Eukaryota > Metazoa > Chordata > Actinopteri > Salmoniformes > Salmonidae > Salvelinus > Salvelinus alpinus. The sequence continues at coordinate 69,800,401 of NC_092094.1, forward strand.
ATATAGATACTTTTGTACCTGTTTCCTCCAGCATCTTCACAAGGTCCTTTGCTGTTTTTCTGGGATTGATTTTCACTTTTCGCACCAAAGTACGTTCATCTCTAGGAGACAGAACGCGTCTCCTTCCTGAGCCGTACGACGGCTGCGTGGTCCCATGGTGTTTATACTTGCGTACTATTGTTTGTACAGATGAATGTGGTACCTTCAGGCGTTTGGAAATTGCTCCCAAGGATGAACCAGACTTGTGGAGGTCTATTTTTTTTCTGAGGTCTTGGCTGATTTCTTTAGATTTTTCCCATGATGTCAAGCAAAGAGGCACTGAGTTTGAAGGTAGGCCTTGAAATACATCCACAGGTACACCTCCAATTGACTCAAATTATGTCAATTAGCCTATCAGAAGCTTCTAAAGCCATGACATAATTTTCTGGAATTTTCCAAACAGTTTAAAGGCACAGTCAACTTAGCGTATGTAAACTTCTGACCCACTGGAATAATCTGTAAACAATTGTTGGGAAAATTACTTGTCACGCACAAAGTAGATGCCCTAACCGACTTGCCAAAACTATAGTTTGTTAACAAGAAATTTGCGTAGTGGTTGAAAAACATGTTTTAATGACTCCAACCTAAGTTTATGTAAAATTCCGACTTCAACTGAAACCATTAATTCTTGAATGTAACTTAAATTCCTCATGAACATTGGTCTTACCCTATCAGAACCCAAAATATAACCTTGGTTTATTATTTGTAAGCAATCACTGTATCGTTTCAAAACCTGGTTAAAACTATTATTCTTATCTCATTGGTGTTCAGTCTTTGCATCCATATGTGAGAGTCCCTGTGTCTATGTATTTGAGTGGTAAAATTGTTCTCCTGCCCCATTCCTCAGCTATTTAGCAAATAAAGTGGTGGGGAAAATGCTTAGTTATTGGTTGAATCCTAGATTGTCCTTTTAAAAAGGTGTTGACCTGCACGACTATTCAATGTCCAGGATCCAGACTTGCTATCTCATAATTATGACGGTGCCTTTTGAGAAGTGTAACTTTGTTAAAATAAGGTGAAATATATATTTTGTTTACTTGGTCATAAAAAGCACATTCTAAACTTCATAAACACTTCCCATCTCAAGATGTTAAATGAAAATGACTATAGTAAGTGCCTATTATGTGCCAAATAAAGTAACAGGGTTGACGATTATCTTAAATCAGCCATAAATCCCCTCGGGATGGGTATTGGAAGCTTGAGTGGAAATTGAATGCAAGCTTCACAAAACATTTTTAATTACTAAAACATTTCTAGCCTGTCTATGGGTAACAGGGTTAACGTTATGCTTGACCTGCTCAGTTTTCCCCCACAAAACACTAGAAAATGCCCAAAAGGCATAGAACCAGCTGACCTGCTTTTACACTATGAATATACTTTGATGTTCAATGTTTCTTTTGAAAAACACATTTTAGAAAGGAATAGATTTACCGTATTAAAACGATAGTTCACATAACAGGGTTGACCTTAAAATGAGGGGCAGATGTAAATAAATCACATATCACATGAAATAAATAATCTTCAGATTTGAATTTGTTAAAGTTACTAGGGCTTTACAATTATGGTGAAACTTGGAGACATTGAGAATTTTTTTGGGGATAAGTGGGTTGAAATCTTCCTAGAATTGACACACGGTTGGTTGTCAAGGCAGAGGGCTAAGTATTTTGTAAACATGTACTTTGTTCCATTAGGTAATTTCTAGTAAAGTTATACCAGTCATAGCAAAGTTACTTAGGCTCAAAATAGCCTCTCGAAATGTATATTATATAGCTGTGGAAACTAAGAATCAGTCGGCTTAATTGTTTTATTATAAAAATGTCAGTACAAGCCTCATCGTATTTTCATACATGTAATTAGTCTAAGAGCTGTAATTTGCCGACACTGAGTACACATATTCGAAGATTCAATCTCTAAGCAACAAGTTACAACCCGTATCAGGATATTTGTACTTTACACCTGTTTGATATTTGACAGAACCTTTTTTTCCCCGTTGTGTATTCATTTTTTTGGAATACGAAGGCGCCGAGGGAGCGCCATGTTGATTTTATCCCTGAACGGGGAGGGCTGTCTTTAACAGCATAAAGTGTCACTTTGTTGTAGATGAGGGATAATCAACCTCTGCACGGATGTGTGACCTAGCTAGTAAGTACGGTCAAGGTCTTCTGTTTCTCCACCCGTGTTTTGTAAAAAATATTCTCCAGATGTACAAGCACAGAATACTTTTTTAAATATATTTTTTATATATAATTTCACCACCACACACATTGCACCTGACCCAACTCCCATACCTTAGTACACTACATTTGCCAATAGTCACTTATTCATGTATTGTCTCTTTTCCTTTCTATTATTAAATGTGGCAGTATTGTCTTTGCTTTTTTACTAACATTGAGGTGTCCATTTTTTTAGGTACGACTCCAAGTTCAGAGTGTGGACAGACCTCTGTACCGCGGCACGTATCACTGCTTCCAGTCTATCGTACGACAAGAGTCGGTGAGTACGACCGCCACCATGACCGACTCAAGTTCCTCACAGTACCATGTCTGTAGAACTCAACTGATGTGGCCTACGGGCTGGAAGTTTGAGACTGCTGTAGTGGGGGAAACACCAGTGGTGAAATCTTTTCATATTCGAATTAATCAGTTTCGAGGTGGTTGGCTCTGCATTGCCATGTGCTCTGTGCAGTGCCAACTACAGTTGTACCATTGGTTAGAACAGGACTCTACTCAAGTGTCTCTCGTTACAGTCTTAGGCTCTCTGCTAGGCTGACGCACATCAGCCAGTCTGGAGGGAGGAGGTTGGGAGAGATATCAGTAGCAAGGGTTAAATCGGAGTGTTGTGCCTGCTGCGTGGCTGAATTAAGAGAACCGCCTTAGCACTCGCGCAGGTTGGGAGTTACGCCAGGTTTTAATGGGGTAGATTCTGCTGGGCTGCCTAAACCTGTTTTTCATTGTGATTAGGAATTCCACAATTTTCTCTGGTGGAGTACTAGTGTTAAGCTATATCATTAAAGGAGTAGAATAACGGCATATACAGCACATTAGCATTATACCATTGCTTTATAAAGAGTCTGGCCTTGAGAACAGCATTTATTGTAGTGAAAGTGTGATGTAGCAGATACTTTTATCCAAAACTACTTTGTTCCAAGTTATTCAGCTTCATTACCTTATTACCCCTCTTTCTCTGTCTGCTGTGTCCACAGATGACAGGGCTCTACAAAGGCATCGGCTCCCCCATGATGGGCCTGACCTTCATCAACGCCATCGTGTTCGGTGTCCAGGGCAACGCCATGCGCAGGCTGGGCCACGACACGCCGCTCAACCAGTTCCTGGCTGGGGCGTCGGCGGGCGCGTTGCAGAGCGTCATTTGCTGCCCTATGGAGCTGGCTAAGACACGCATGCAGCTGCAGGGGCTGGGCGAGAGGAAGTCCAAGCAGAAGCTGTACAAGAACTCACTGGACTGCCTGGTGCGCATCTACCGGAAGGAGGGCTTCTGCGGAATCAACCGGGGAATGGTGACCACGCTGGTCCGCGAGACGCCGGGCTTTGGGATCTACTTCTTGACCTACGATGTCCTGACGCGCCACTTGGGCTGCGAGCCCGACGACCCCTACATGATCCTCAAGTTGCTGTTCGCCGGCGGCATGTCGGGCATCGCCTCGTGGATCTCCACCTACCCCGTGGACGTCATAAAATCCCGGCTCCAGGCGGACGGCGTGGGTGGCCACAACAAGTACAACGGCATCGCAGACTGCATGCGTCAGAGCATGAAGCGGGAGGGCTGGCGGGTGTTCACGCGTGGCCTCACCTCCACACTGCTTCGGGCATTCCCAGTCAACGCCACAACCTTTGCCACCGTGACTCTGTTCCTCATGTACATGCGGAACGACGAGGGCGGCATCACAGACTGCGAGCCCCTACCCGCCCACTCCTCACTCACTGCAAGCCCACAGCAGGCCCAGCCCTCAAGCCTGTGACCTGGGGAAGATGGTGCTTCTGCTCTGGTGACCCTTACTGGAGTGGAGGTGGTCCCACAGTGCACTAGTTAAGCTGCTGAGACCTGAGTGACTTGACCACTAGACAAAGGATATTTTTATACAATGTATTTTAAGATTGGAAAACTTTGGTTGTAAATATTTACGTGTCCCTTTTTGACCCTTGGTTTTGTACAGAGCAGACTTTATTTGTATTTTTTTTCTTTGGTTAATTAATTTGTCACTGGGGGAAGAAAGCACTCAAATTACTGAACTGGTCATCCTGGTTACAAAATACCCGTATACATGTATGTATGCACAGCTCAGTATATTTATATTGCAGGGTTGGAGAAACGGATTAGATGTAACATAAAACTAATCCGTTACCAGCAAAATTATTGGAGGTAGTTTCGCTAGCCAATGACTGGAAGTCTATGGGTATCTGCTAGCAGATGCCTATAGACTTTGTCATTAAAATGCAACATCCATTCTGGCCAGCCCTTAACATTGATTTATCCTGCAATAGATGTCATTCAATTGGTAATATTAGTCTTCTAATGCATCTTAAGGGGAAAGTAACCTGAAAGTAAAGTTACTGATTAGAATTTCACATGTAACTAGTAATTAACGGATTAACCTACCCAACCCTGCTTATGTATGTCTGAAAATATGTAGTGTCGTGGCCAAAAGTTGAGAATGACACATTCATTTGTCTGCTGCCTCAGTTTGTATGATGGCAATTTGCATATACAGTGATCCCTCGCCACTTCGCGGTTCACTTATCGCGGATTCGCTATTTCGCGGATTTTCATAATGCATTTTTTTTTTTTTTTTGGTGCATTGTGCTCTGCATTCTGATTCGCTAAAAACTCACTCCCGCTTCTTGTATCAAAACATGCTACGAATTGTGCTATCATTTTGTCGTCTCGTGCAGTTATGTGTACGTACATAAAACAGCTTGGCAAATTTACATTAAATTGGCCAAATTATCTTGTAATTTCGAACATCTCCTAAACCCATAATGTCGACGAAACGGCCTACACGTGAGTCACTGTATTTGTATACATGTAATAGTTGCTAATTGTAAAAAAAAAAAAGTTTTCTATTTCGCGGATTTCACTTATCGCGGGTCATTTTCGGAACGTAACCCCCGCGATAAACGAGGGATTACTGTACTCCAGAATGTTATGAAGAGTGATCAGCTGAATTGCAATTAATTGCAAAGTCCCTCTTTGCCATGCAAATGAACCGAATCCCCCCAAAAAAATTCTACTGCATTTCAGCCCTGCCACAAAAGGACCAGCTGACATCATGTCAGTGATTCTCTCGTTAACACAGGTGTGAGTGTTGACAAGGACAAGGCTGGAGATCACTCTGTCATGCTGATTGAGTTCGAATAACAGACTGGATGCTTCAAAAGGAGGGGGGTGCTTGGAATCATTGTTCTTCCTCTGTCAACCATGCGAAACACTAACCCTAACCCACACAAAAAGGGCTTCACAGGCAAGGATATTGCTCCCAGTGAGATTACACCTAAATCAACCATTTATCAGATCATCAAGAACTTCAAGGAGAGCGGTTCAATTGTTGTGAAGAAGGCTTCAGGGCGCCCAAGAAAGTCCAGCAAGCCCCAGGACCGTCTCCTAAAGTTGATTCAGCTGCGGGATCGGGGCACCACCAGTACAGAGCTTGCTCAGGAATGGCAGCAGGTGAGTGTGCATCTGCACGCACAGTGAGGCGAAGACTTTGAGGATGGCCTGGTGTCAAGAAGGGCAGCAAAGAAGCCACTTCTCTCCAGGAAAACATCAGGGACAGACTGATATTCTGCAAAAGGTACAGGGATTGGACTGCTGAGGACTGGGGTAAAGTCATTTTCTCTGATGAATCCTCTTTCCGATTGTTTGGGGCATCCGGAAAAAAGCTTGTCCAGAGAAGACAAGGTGAGCGCTACCATCAGTAAAGCATCCTGAGACCATTCATGTGCGGGGTTGCTTCTCAGCCAAGGGAGTGGGCTCACTCACAATTTTGCCTAAGAACAGCCATAAATAAAGAATGCTACCAACACATCCTCCGAGAACAACTTCTCCCAACCATCCAGGAACAGTTTGGTGACGAACAATGCCTTTTCCAGCATGATGGAGCACCTTGCCACAAGACAAAAGTGATAACTAAGTGGCTCGGGGAACAAAACGTTGATATTTTGGGTCCATGGCCAGGAAACTCCCCAGACCTTAATCCCATTGAGAACTTGTGGTCAATCCTCAAGAGGCGGGTGGACCCACAAATTCTGACAAACTCCAAGCATTGATTATGCAAGAATGGGCTGCCATCAGTCAGGATGTGGCCCAGAAGTTAATTGACAGCATGCCAGGGCAGATCGCAGAGGTCTTGAAAAAGAAGGGCCAACACTGCAAATATTGACTCTTTGTAGTTGTCAATAAAAGCCTTTGACACTTATGAAATGCTTGTAGTAATGCTTCAGTATTCCATAGTAACATCTGACAAAAATATCTAAATACACTGAAGCAGCAAACTTTGAAAATGTATATTTGTGTCATTCTCAAAACTTTTGGCCACGACTGTACACAAGTGAAGCTTTCCGATGAAAAGACTAACTGTGGAGTCCCTAAGGGTCCGTTCACATTGCTTGCAGGGAAAAAACTATGCCAGAAAGGAAGCCATTTCATTAGTTCTAATCAATGATTCTGCTGGCTAGGACCAATGAAATGACTTCCTTGCATAGATGTTTACGGCGAGCAGTGTGAACGGAGCCTTAGGGCCCATGAGTGAAGATTATCTTGAGTAACCATTTTGGAAAGCCATGGACATTAGTTGGGTGCGACGTCTGCACTAGCTGGTTCCTGATTACACAACTCTTAGTTCTTGATAATCCTAATTTAAACACTCAGGGGCATCATGTCTGAGACCTTGTAAAGGTGGCACCTTGTTTATTTTACTGAAACACTCGGGATTAACAAATGTGCTGAAATCATTGCAGTGTTAAGTATGAAATGGCACGACCATATTGCACAGCTAAATGAGTGAATTGTTTTGATTCAGGACAAAAGTTTTTTTTACAGTAGCATTGTATTTGAGGCAGCACAGTCCCTAGCAAATGTAGTGAATTAAATTAACAGCCTGATTGTTACATTTTGGGCAAAAATTGTTACATACCAACTTAATATTGAATGATGTACATGTAGGATAATTTCTCAAATCATGACAAGTATGAGATGTATGTAAACAAATATCTTAAGGGTATTGCATCCTTTCACTGGAGAGGTTAAACCCTACACTGGATATCAAATTGAATTGCAAGTGCATGTGTTTCACAATAACTAACGACTCGTTTCTATATGCTGGATGACACTGCTTGTACAGAGTAACCTACTGTATGATGTATTTATACTGTGAACTTGGGTCAGTGCTTTCTCGTCTTATTTCTTTTATGGCACAATTTAAGTGTGTTCGTTGACACAAGGGCAACTCAACTATATGGAATGCTGCTTCCTTTGTTTTACTGTTACATAAAAACACAGAAAACCATCAGCATTTTGGTTGTACTGTACAGGTTGGATGGCATATGTCCAAAAGGGCAAGTAACTTTTATTTTGTACGTGTAATGTTTGTTCTTTATAGGTCTTAATGTCTTGCAACCAAAGCAATATGTGGAAAAAGAAATGGTTGAATAAAAACTATCTAATATGGAGTCTTCTTTGTCATGTCTTTTCAAGACAAGAATGTCTGCCAAAGGTCAGGATGCACCATTTCAATTTAATTTCCGACTAAGCCGAGATGTGCAGCAACGTGTTTACAGTGAAAGTTGGAACATTTGCCAACGGCGCCAGATCGGATTAAATCCTGGCCTAAGCCTTAGCATATTTTTTAAGGGGTGGATCAGCTTTATTGCAGAAAGATTGTTGATTCCATCAATGTAATTGTCTGCATCATTTCCAATCCCCTATATATTTTTGGGGTAAATATATATATCCATATACATTTAAGAATATACTTTATTCCCCGCAAACCCTACCATCCTTCCCCCAATTGGAGTAAACTAATAAACCTTCAGTTTATACATCTTATACACACTTAACAATAGTTATATTTTGTTTGTTTTTAGTTCTTCCTCTATTTCTGATGTCCATCCAGTTTGATTTCTATTTAACTGTGCTATTTCACAAAATGTCTGAACCTATACACAGTATATCTTGTTGATCAGTATCCATCTAGTATAGGTAACTCAAACTGAAGGGAACAGGCACTGCTCTAGAACAGGCAGACATTGCTTTTTAAGGCAAAACCTAGGTCAAAGTGTGTATATTTTATTCTAGGGCAAAACAAGGAAAGTATCTGAAATGCTCTGATAAAGTTGGTTTGGTTTTGAGAAAGGAGTCCTGTTGATGGCACGAGAGAAACAAAAAATTGCACTTATGTCAATTACCTTCGGTAGCTGCTAGATGAGGTTGTAATAAACCGTTTTCTTCCTACAAATGTGGTGCGATCTTTCGAATGGTTTTAAGCCACAAAATGACCCCATCACTGAAAGGAACACATACAGTGCCTTCAGAAAGTTCATTTTGTTACAGCCTGAATTTACATTTAGCAGACGCTCTTACCCAGAGCGACTTAGCAATTCGGGTTAAGTGCCTTGCTCAAGGACAAAAATGCCTCTTTTTTTTTACTCCTTAACTAGTCGGTTTGGTGATTTGAACCAGCGACCTTTTGGTTACTGACTCACACTTAACCCCTAGGTTAACGTTCTTCATAAGACATACCCCCCGCCCCTCTTCTTACCAGAAAGATGCTTGTTTCTGTCGGTGCGATGCGTGAAGAAACCAGCTGGCTGCACCGACTCCAATAGCATCTCTCGAGTGAGCCATGTTTCCGTGAAGCAAAGAACGTTGATGTCTCTCTGGAAAGCAACCCTTGCTCGGATTTCATCAACCTTGTTGTCAAGAGACTGGACATTGGCGAGTGGTATGCTAGGGAGTACTGCACGATGTGCCTGTGACTCAACTCCAGCTCACTTTAATAATGGAAATTGATCAAAAATGTATCACTAGCCACTTTAAACAATGCCACTTAATATAATGTATATGTATATACTGTACTCTATATCATCTACTGCATCTTGCCATCTTTATGTAATACATGTATCACTAGCCACTTTAAACTATGCACTTTTATGTTTACATACCCTACATTACTCATCTCATATGTATGTACTGTACTCGATACCATCTACTGCATCTTGCCTATGCCGTTCTGTACCATCACTCATTCATATATCTTTATGTACATATTCTTTATCCCTTTACACTTGTGTGTATAAGGTAGTAGTTGTGGAATTGTTAGATTACTTGTTAGATATTACTGCATTGTCGGAACTAGAAGCACAAGCATTTCGCTACACTCGCATTAACATCTGCTAACCATGTGTATGTGACAAATACAATTTGATTTGGGCTACCTGCCGCCCTTTGAAATTGACCAAATTTTGAGTTGTCACTGGCCTACTCACAATACCCCATAATGTCAATGCGGAATTATGTTTTTAGAATTTTTTCTAATGAATGAAAAACAAATGTATTGAGTCAATTATTCACAAGCCCTTTTATGGCAAGCCTAAATAAGTTAATAAGTAATAAAGATGTGCTTAGCAAGTCAGATAAGTTGGATGGAATCGCTGTGTGCATTAATACGTTAACTAAAAAAAATGACAACCCTATCTCTGTACCTCAAGCGTACAATTATCTGTAAGGTCCCTCAGTTGAGCAGTGAATTTCTAACACAGATTCAACCACAAAGACCAGGGAGGTTTTCCAAAGCCTCAAAAAGGGCAGCTATTGGGAGGTTTCCTACCGTTCTGGCAGCTGAGTTAGGAAGGGCGCCTGTATATCTTTGTATTGATACCACCATCCAAAGTGTAATTAATAACTTCATGTTCAAAGGGATATTCAAATGTCTGCTTTTTTGTGTCCTTCTTTGCAAACTATTGGAAAACTTCCCTGGTCTTTGTGGTGGAATCTGTGCTTGAAATTCACTGCTCTACTAAGGGAACTGACAGATATTTGTACCCCCAAAGATGGGGTACTCATTTAAAAATCAAGTTAAACACTATTATTGCACACAGAGTGAGTCCATGCAACTTGCTAAGCACATTTTTACTCCTGAACTTATTGAGGCTTGCCATAGCAAAATGGTTGAATAGTTATTGACACAAGACATTTCAGCTTAAATGTTTTATTAATTTGTAAACATCTCAAAAAAATATAATTCCTCTTTGACATTATGGGGTATTGTCTGTAGATCAGTGACCCATTTAAATTTCAGGCTGTAACCCCACAAAATGTGGGAAAAGTCAAAGGGTGTGAATACTTTCAGAAGGTACTGTATATGACTCCATAGTGCATGTTCGCCCCCAGAGTGTCAAATGTTTTTATGTGGGAACTCTATTATAAAAGACTGGAAAGACCAATGACGTGTCCTACTCTGTCGTTATGTCTTCTTTATGAAATGAAAGGGTGAACCCTTGTGCTTCAGACAGACTAGTCTTGCCAGACTCAGCAATGCGAAGAGACTACAGACAGACATAAGGTTGAAATCACTGACCTGTTACAGTCAAATACAACCAACTATTAATGTTGGACAAAGAGGAATGTATGAATCTAACACTAAGAAAGGTATGTGCATAAACTTCATTTTGTATTCTTGGGGGATAATATCTGTCATTGTGTTTTGACTGAATCAAATTACCTTAAACGAATAATAAACAAATGCCTCTGATTTCATTGTGAATTTGATTTTGTTACAGAAAAATGTGTCATTTTTATTCCTGCAATCAAAACCTTATATTTGATCTCTTTACAAAATATGAACACAAAGATATTACTCCATTATTTGAACAGAAATTGTAATAACTTAAAATATTTGTTCAACAAAACAGAAATGCACGTATACATTTTACATGTACTTACACCTTGCATTCATCATACCGTACATTCACCTTAGTGTCTGTTATCAAGTCAAGTCTTATTTCAAATGTGCAAGAAATACTCATTTTGTAATGGGGAACGAAGGTGAAGTCCAGGTAGACCATCCCTTATTCAGTATTCTTTATTCCATTTGGTGACTAATGCACACAATTCAAGGCCATGATGCCATTAGAGGTCCTGTTTGAGAGCAAGATTGTCAATTGTCCTGGAGGCACAGATCTAGGATCGGTAAACTCTCCCAAAATCCTAACCAGTAACCATTAGGAAGGAAAAGTGCCACACTGACCTTAGATCAGTGTCAATGGAGATTTAAGCAGTGATGGCTGGCTAAAGGTCGTTCTTCCTGGGTGTGTTGGTAGTCATCAGGGTGGTGTCACAGGAGTAGCGTAGGCAGCGGTAGATCTCCTCGGCTCTGGGGCGGCTCACACACGCCCCCTTCTGTAGAGCCTCGATAGAGCTACAAGTAGAGGAGAGAGAGAGAGTTAATGCTACTGTAGCTAATTATTGTATTCTCTAGTATATACACTACATGGCCATAAGTATGGTGGACACCTGCTCGTCGAAAATCTCATTCCAAAATGGGCATTAATATGGAGTTGGTCAGCCCTTTGCTGCTATAACAGCCTCCACTCTCCTGGGAAGGCTTTCCACTAGATGTTTGAACATTGCTGCAGGGGCCTGCTTCCATTCAGTCACAAAAGCATTAGTGAGGTCGGGCACTGATGTTGGGTGATTTGGCCTGGCTCGCAGTCGGGTGTTCCAATTCATCCCAAAGACATTTGATGGGGTTAAGGTCAGAGCTCAGTGCAGGCCAGTCAAGTTCTTCCACACCGATCTCGACAAACCATTTCTGTACGGCACTCGCTTTGTGCATTTTCATGCTGAAACAGAAAAGTCCCTTCCCCAAACTGTTGCCACATGGTTGGAAGCACATAATTGTGTAGAATGTCATTGTATGCTCTAGCATTAAGATTTCCCTTCACTGGAACTAAGCGGCCTAGTCCGAACCATGAAAAACAGACTCAGACCATTATTTCTCCACCAAACTTTATATAGTTGGCACTATGCATTCGGCAGGTAGTGTTCTCCTGGCATCCGCCAAACCCAGATTTGTCTGTCGGACTGCCAGTTCGTGAAGCGGGATGAATCACTCCAGAGAACGCGTTTCCACTGCTCCAGAATCCAATGGCGGAGCGCTTTACACCACTTCAGCCGATGCCTGGCATTGCACATGGTGATCTTAGGCTTGTGTGCGGCAGCTCGGCCATGGAAACCCATTTCATGAAGCTCCCGACAAACAGTGCTTGTGTGGACGTTGATTCCAGAGGCGGTTTGAACCATAGTGAGTGTTGCAACCAACAGACCATTTTTACGCACTACATGCTTCAGCACTCGGTGGTCCCGTTCTGCGGCTGAGTCGTTGCTGCTCTTAGATGTTTCCACTTCACAATGACAGAACTTACAGTTGACCGGGGAATCTCTAGCAGGGCAGACATTTGACGAACTGACTTGTTGGAAAGGTGGTATCTTATGACGGTGCTACGTTGGAAGTCACTGAGCTCTTCAGTATGGGCCATTCTACTGCCAATGTTTCTCTATTGAGATTGCTTGGCTGTGTGCTCAATTTTATACACCTGTCAGCAACGGGTGTGGCTGAAATAGCTGAATCCACTAATTTGAAGGGGTGTCCACATACACTACATGGCCAAAAGTATCTGATGGTATCAAATATTAAAGATTCTGCAGCACATTAAAAGAGAAATTTCACAATTGTTCAACTTCATCTCCAGCACCACCCCAACATACTATATGTGAAAATGGCACATTTCTATGTTTTGTGGGGGGAAAAAAGATTGCGAAAGATAATTGTTTCCAATGACATCGACCAATTAGTAGCTAATGCCTACTTACAATTGGTCAAAATCACACGATGCACACCAATGATCTATCTTTTTTACCACAAAACATACAAACGCACCATTTTCACATATGTTGATGTTGGGGTGGTGCTGGAGATGATGAATATGAAGTTGCCCTTTGACGTCTGAATGTTTATCGTGTTGTAGGGGTTTTTCTACACCAGACTGAAGAAGACATTTCCATATCCACATATGCAACTGGGGGTATTTCTATAAATAAAAAGGGGCCATTGGGATAAACCAAAAAATTGTTTAAAACAAAAATAATTTTTATGCAGTTCCACATGTGTACTTAGAGGAATATATGCAAATTTAAAAATAAATTTAAGTTGAAAATTACCACTTTAATAATAATTAATTTTTGGGGCCTTGTCAATGCATTGACATTCAAATTGTGGAATAGACACCGGCTGGAATGCGGTTTTAACCAATCAGCATTCAGGATTAGACCCACCCGTTGTATAATTAAGCAATAACACCCGAGGGGTTTGGCATATATAGCAAATATACAGTGCATTCCCCTTTTCCACATTTTGTTACATTACAGCCTTATTCTAAAATTTATTAAATTATGTATTTTCCTCATCAATCTACACACAATACCCCATAATGACAAAGCGAAAAATTTATTTCAAATAAAAACTTATTTACATAAGTATTCAGCCCCTTTGCTATGAGACTAGAAATTGAGCTCAGGTGCATCCTGTTTCCATTGTCGTCCTTGAGATGTTTCTACAACTTGATTGGAGTCTACCTGTGGTAAATTGAATTGATTGGACATGATTTGGAAAGGCGCACACCTGCCTATATAAAAGGTCTAACAGTTGACAATGCATGTCAGAGCAAAAACCAAGCCATGAGGTCGAAGGAATTGTCCGTAGAGCTCCGAGACAGGATTGTGTCGGGGCACAGATCTAGGGAAGGGTACAAAAAACATTTCTGCAGCATTGAAGGTCCCCATCATTCTTAAATGGAAGAAGTTTGAAACCACCAAGACTCTTCCTAGAGCTGGCTGCCCGGCCAAACTGAGCAATCAGGGGAGAAGGGCCTTGGTCAGGTAGGTGACCAAGAACCTGATGGTCACTGACAGAGCTCTAGAATTCCTCTGTAGAAGGACAACCATCTCTGCAGCACTCCACCAATCAAGCCTTTATGGTAGAGTGACCAGACGGAAGCCACTCCTCAGTAAAAGGCACATGACAGCCCGCTTGGAGTTTGCCAAAAGGCACCTTTTAACACACCGTCTGAACACCGGCCAAAGGCCGGCCGACAGGGGCCCTCCCAGGTGGAAAACGAATGCAAATCGGTAAAACGAGTTCTATATCGACACAACCTGAAAGGCCTCTCAGCAAGGAGGAAGCCACTGCTCCAAAATCCCCATAAAAAAGAGAGACTATGATTTGCAACTGCTCATGGGGACAAAGATCGTATTTTTTTGAGAAATGTCCTCTGGTCTGATGAAACAAAAATAGAACTGTTTGGCCATAATGACATCGTTATGTTTGGAGGAAAAAGGGGGAGGCTTGCAAGCCGAAGAACACCATCCCAACCATGAAGCACGGGGGTGGCAGCATCATGTTGTGGGGGTGCTTTGCTGCAGGAGGGTCTGGTGCACTTCACAAAATAGATGGCATCATGAGGCAGGAAATTTATGAGGATATATTGAAGCAATCTCAAGACATTAGTCAGGAAGTTAAAGCTTGGTCGCAAATGGGTCTTCCAAATGGACAATGACACCAAGAAAACTTCCAAAGTTGTGGCAAAATGGCCTAAGGACAACAACGTCAAGGTATTGGAGTGGCCATCACAAAGCCCTGTCCTCAATCCTATAAACAATTTGTGGGCAGAACTGAAAAAGCGTGTGCGAGCAAGGAGGCCTACAAACCCGACTCAGTTACACCAGCTCTGTCAGGAGGAATGGGCCCATATTCACCCAACTTATTGTGGGAAGCTTGCGGAAGGCTACCCGAAACGTTTGACCTAAGTTAGACAATTTAAAGGCAATGCTACCAAATACTAATTGAGTGTATGTAAACTTCTGACCCATAGAAATAAATCATTCTCTCTACTATTATTCTGACATTTCACATTCTTAAAATAAAGTGGTGATCCTAACTGACCTAAGACAGATCATCTTTACTAGGATTAAATGTCAGGAATTGTGAAAAACTGAGTTTAAATGTATTTGGCTAAGGTGTATGTAAACTTCCGACTTCAACTGTATTTTCCAGCACTTGGGCTGTTGTTGCATCTATCACAACAGCTGTTCCTCACTTGACTGTCATTCAGAAAATTCCTTCCTGGATCAGATGTGTAATAATATCACAACATAATTAAACGGCTCCACACCAAATGCGCATCCAACAAGTATTATGCATAATTATCGAAAGTCACGTTATTGACAGTATCAATTTAGGTTTTAAGTATCACAGTAAGGGGACTCTTTCGGTTAGAAGCATTCGATTTTGCAATGGCATACATTTATGTGCCCATAAAAACAGTTTTCATCCCGTAACATAAGGAGACACAAAAATGTTACATAGTTACACTGCATTTCCGAGATCTCTTTACAAAAAGCTGTCTGACAGCTAGATCCAGGATTCAAGTTTTATTTAACTAGGCAAGTCAGTTAAGAACAAATTATTATTCACAATGACTGCCTACCCCTACCCCAAACTGCCTCTGGAAGCAACGTCAGCACAAAAACTGTTTGTCGGGAGCTTCATGAAAAGGTTTTCCTAAGATCACCATGAGCAATTTCAAACGTCGGCTAGAGTGATGTAAAGCCCGCCGCCATTGGACTCTGGAGCAGTGGAAACGTGTTCTCTGGAGTGATGAATCACGCTTCACTATCTGGCAGTCTGACGGACGAATCTGGGTTTGGCAGATGCAAGGAGAACGCTACCTGCCCGAATGCATAGTGCCCACTGTAAAGTTTGGTGGAAGCGGAATAATGGTCCTTTCCTGTTTCAGCATGACAATGCCCCCATGCAAAAAGCGAGGTCCATACAGAAATGGTTTGTCGAGATTGGTGTGGAAGAACTTGACTGGCCTGCGCAGACCCTTGACTTCAACCCCACTGAACACCTTGGGGATGAATTGGAACACCGACTGCGAGCTAGGCCTAATTGCCCAACATCAGTGGCCAACCTCACTAACGCTCGTGTGTCTGAATGTAGGCAAGTCCCGGCAGCAATGTTCCATAATCTAGTGGAAAGCCTTCCCAGAAGAGTGGAGGCTGTTATAGCAGCAAAGGGGGGACCAACTCCATATTAATGCCGATGATTTTGGAATGAAATGTTCGACGAGCAGGTGTCCTCATACTTACAACAGAGAACCGAGGTAACAATGCTTAGAGAGATGACTAAGCTAAGGACCCTGGGACTTAACACCTCCACGCTGATTCTCAACAATGGGGCCCCTCAGGGGTGTGTACTCAGTCCCCTCCTGTACTCCCTGTTCACCCACGACTGCGTGGCCAAACATGATTCCAACACCATCATTAAGTTTGCTGACGACACAACAGTGGTAGGCCCAATCCCCGACAACGATGAGACAGCCTATAGGGAGGTGGTCAGAGAACTGGCAGTGTTGTCCTGGCACCACAACCTCTCCCTCAATGTGAGCAAGATAAAGGAGCTGATCTGGACTACAGAAAGAGGCGAGCCGAACAGGCCCCCATTCACATCGACAGGGCTGAAGTGGAGCGGGTCGAGAGTTTCAAGTTCCTTGGTGTCCACATCACCAACTAACTATCATGGTCCAAACACACCAAGACAGTCGTGAGGAGGGCATGACAAAACCTTTTCCCCTTCAGGAGACTGAAAAGATTTGGCATGGGTCCCCAGAGCCTCAAAACGTTCTACAGCTGTACCATCGAGAGCATCCTGACCATCACCGCCTGGTATGGCAACTGCTCGGCATCTGACCGTAAGGCCTTACAGAGGGTAGTGCGTACGGCCCAGTACATCACTGGGGCCTAGCTTCCTGCCACCTATATACTAGGCGGTGTCAGAGGAAAGCCCATAAAATTGTCAGAGACTCCATTCACCCAAGTTATAGACTGTTTTCTCTGCTACCGCACGGCAAGCAGTACCGGAGCGCCAAGTTTAGGCCCAAAAGGCTCCTTAACAGCTTCTACCACCAAGCCATAAGACTGCTGAACAATTAATCAAATGGCCACCGGACTATTTACATTGACACCCCCCTCCATTTGTTTTATACACTGCTGCTACTCGCTGTTTATTATCTATGCATAGTCACACCACCCCTACCTACATGTACAAATGACCTCAACTAACCTGTACCCCCGCACACTGACTAACCGGTACCCCCTGTATATAGCCTTGTTATTGTTATGTTATTGTGTTACTTTTTTACTTTAGTTTATTTGGTAAATATTTTCTTAACTCTTCTTGAACTGCACTGTTGGTTAAGGGCTTGTAAGTAAGCATTTCACAGTAAGGTCTACACTTGTTGTATTCGGCGCATGTGACAAATAAAGCTTGATTTGATAACAGAGGTAATGCTAACTGACACGCTAACAGAGCTAATAATGCTAACAGCGATGCTAACAATAGCAATTTATTTCCCCTACCTGTTGACCAGGTGGCCCACCGATCTGAAGCTGTGGCTCATGTTGAGGGCGTTGACATAGCTGACACAGGGCAGCGTTCGGTAGAAGAGTAGCGCCTGCTGCCGGTGACCTTTGACCTCTAATGGCACGCTAATAGCCTGGCCCTTCCTCTGCTCCATTCGGGCCAGCTCAGCCAGTAGGGTGGCGCTTTCCTCAGGCCCCCCACTCACCAGGAGTCGGACGCCTGCCCGCACCAAGCTGGCCAGTGTGCTGTCGTAGTAGCGTGTAGGTTGGAAAGGACGGGAAGCTTCACCTATGGGAAGAAGGCGAGGCAAATGTACAAAATATGAAGAATAACAAACGGTAGATCAACTTTCCAAAAATGTTTGTCTGATGATAGAAAGGCAATGCTGAACCCTTTAAATAATGTAATGTGGGATCTTCCTGGTTATAGTGTTACATTCAATATTTTATCAAACTTCCATATACATTCTGTCATCGGTCATCGCTAGACACACTTGATGTAGCTTGCCCTCCCGTCCACATCATGAAAAGTTGGGCACGCAGTTCGGAATCAGAAAGCTCTTTGTTTACCTAGCAGTGAGCGGATATGTTTACATGTAACTTCAAATGCAGCTCATGCAAGTCAACAAACATTGCAGATGTCATCAGAGGATTGATTACCGGGCAAGCTAGCAAGCCAACGAGGCAAGGTAAAATATCACAAATAGAGCTAGATGAAGCCAGAGGAATAATATACTTGTTGAACATACTGCAGCTATAGCCATCAGTCCTGCACGTTTTCATGGTCATCACTCACTGTTAAAGAGTGACTGCCCTTGAAAAAGCATCTTCTTGTTTTGAAAATGGCCTATGTGGCATCGATACGACTTAGAAACATTTATTCTAGTGTCAAAATTGACTACAAAGTGTAAATAGGATCATTTTGGTCATAAAGTCCGTCTCGTCCAAAACTGAGGTTTGCGAGATGATGAAAAAAAAATGGTATGTCATGGAATGGAGGATACCGTAACAGTTTTCCATGGGTTGGCAGTACCCACGTAATCCTTAATTCAGAGTGCAGCTGCACGCGACCCAATCATTAACGCCCATGGTCAATTAGCTTTGACATTCGATATCCTAATGGGGCTAGTTAGGGACCATCAGTAAATTAAACAATATTTTAAATGGTCAATTGCTCCAAATTTCAATGACTTAACCTCAAACCAACTATAAATTGTAGAAATTCATATACAAATATTGAAAGCATTTAATGAGACAACTAAAAGATGTGCAAGATGGAAATATTGTCCCATTTACATTGTGTAATTTATTGACAGTCCCCAAGTATTCCCAGAGATGGGCTATCCAAAGTCAAACCAGCTTTGCCATGGTCGCACACCAGCCGGCTGAAGCTAATTGGCGAAATAATTTGTCTAACTCTTCCTACCTGCGAACACACACAAGAGACACCCACATCAAACCACACCCTGAAACCAACTCACTTTTGAATTAGTCCGCTAGCATTTCTTAATGAACCAAATCTAAAACGAGGCCAAATAAGGAAGTGCAGTTGCCCTTTAAGTTTGTCAAAGTCCCGACTTTAGCGTTAGCTATCCTACTACAAGAGCATTTTGGTGCTGGTGCATCATTCGAACGTGACATTTGCTTGTGGAATGGATCCAAATGAAAACAAAGCAAGCTGGGCGAGCTACATCAAGTGGCTTCTGTCACAATCAAACAAAAGTGATGTGACAAGCATAATGTAGAAAATCAGGAAGTGACCCCCACAGGAAGTATCCCAGCCAACTGGTCCATTAAAAAGTGAGTGCGTGCCCTCCCTCACCTGGTTTGGTGCGGTCCTTCTCAACGATGAGACAGATCCGCTCAAATAGGCCCTGCAAACTGGTCACCTTCTCCACAAGCCGTTTGCGGTTCGGCATCCCGGCCAGTTCCGACTGGCACTGCCTCTCGACCGCCATGCGGTTACTGACCACGAAGTCGCAGCCGTCCAGCGAGCACACGTGGGCCGTGACAGCGTAACGCTGGCGCAGCCTGGAGACCACATCCGCGCAGGCTGTGATACAGCGGCTGTCCACCAGTACAGAGACGAGGCCCGATGGGTTCGATGACGAGGCAGGGGGCTTGCTTAGAGTGGCGGCCTGACAGGAGGAGGTCTGGGCGTGGGGTACTGAGGAGGTGGAGGAGGTAGCCTGGGGAAAGACACAAGATAGACATTTAGGGAGAAATCAAATGAATTACTACTTTTGTAATCCACATTCCGGAAGATTCTATTCCATTCTTCTACTGTAGGATAAGTTTGGCCTAGACGGATGAAAAAAATAGAACAGTTGTTGTTTGTACTCTGTATTGATTCAAACATCTGTTATTTACAGTAACTAAATATCCCTTGGCCCGTGATGCTAAGTGAATTTATTACAGTTTACTAACATCATGGTCCATAGATCAGCATCTGACATATCTGTGTGACCTATATGGCTGTGTATACACAGGCAGCCTAATCAGATTTTATTTCCCTAATTGGTCTTTTGACCAATCAGGTCAGCTCTGTAAAAGATTGGATGTGATTGGTCAAAAGACCAATAGGTGGAAAAAAATAGCATAATTGGGCTGCCTGTGTAAACACAACCTATTTGGCCTATATCATGTGGCCCATATCAGTACATTACCACATTACCTGTGGCTGTTTACTTGAGAACAACAGAGACTCTGACTGCTCAAAGTCCAGCTCCTCAGACAGGAGGGCCTGCTGATGGAGCCTCCGGCGACACCTCTCTTCCTGCTGCTCCTCTCTAGGCCCCCTCACGGAGCTCACTGAGGAGGTCCTGCTGGTTCCACTTGGGGCGCTAGGCTCCATCACAGAGTTTATAGAGGAGGACCTGGCTCCACTGAGGACTCTAGGCCCCACCACACAGCTCGCTGTGGAGGCTCTGGTGGTTCCACTAGGGGGCACCTGCTGCTGTGGAGCTTTAAACACCCAGTCATGCTGTTGCTGTAACTCAGTTAGCCTGCAGATGGCAGCAACATCTCCAGCTTTCACACTATTTCTACTTTTCTCCCCTTCTTCTTCCGAGCTGGAGTCCTCCAAGTGCACTATGCGGGAGCGCTTGTTTTTCCCAGCAGGATTAGGTTGAGGGTCAGCAGCCCTCTTGTCCAGAGTGGCAAGCCCGCTCCCAGCCTGAGCCCTGATGTTTCGGATCAGCGCCTTGCGTCTGGTGGGGTACTGCCTCCTCCCCTCCACGAAGGAGTCCTCGTAGATAAGCTCCAATGGGACCTCCTCGCCGAGCTCTTCCTCACCACTGCCACTCACCACAAAGCTGTCCTCCGCATATGTCTCGTCCAGCTCAGGCACCTATGGACGGTTTGGAGAGAAGCTTAAGCAAAACGTTATAAAGTGATTGAATCGGCTAACTTCGTTTCTTTACTTCTATTCATTGTTTCTTTAAAAACTTTAAGAAAATAATTCAGATTTTTTATTTTTTATTATCTAATTATCTAAGGGTTAAGTGGCTTGAAAAATCCAAGGTCCAGTGGGTTTTAAAGTAGAAAAGCCTTTATTTATCCTTCATAAACACCTATAGATTTCAGCATAAAGCATTCATCAGAAAAAAAGTCAACTTGAGTGTATTTGTATTTATTATGGATCCCCATTGGCAGCAGCTACATTTCCTGGGGTCCAGCAAAATTAAGGCAGTTTATACAATTTTAAAACATTACATTCACAGATTTCACAACACACTGTGTGCCCTCAGGCCCCTACACCACCACTACCACATATCTACAGTACTAAATCCATGTGTATGTATAGTGCGTATGTTATCGTATGTGTGTGTATGGATGTGTCTGTGCCAAAGTTTGTGTTGCTTCACGCTGTTCCATAAGGTGGTTTTTAATCTGTTTTTCAAATCAACCACTTTCAGCCAGGAGAGATTGACGTGCATATTATTAATATTAGCTCTCTGTGTACATCCAAGGGCCAGCCGTGCTGCCCTGTTCTGAGCCAATTGCAATTTTCAAAAAAGTCATTTTTTGTGGCACCTGACCACACGACTGAACAGTAGTCCAGGTGCGACAAAACTATGGCCTGTAGGACCTGCCTTGTTGATAGTGTTGTTAAGAAGGCAGAGCATCGCATTATTATAGACGACTTCTCCTCATCTTAGCTACTACTGCATCAATATGTTTTGACCATGACAGTTTACAATCTAGTGTTACTCCAAGCAGTTTAGTCATCTCAACATGCTCGATTTCCACATGATTTATTACAAGATTTAGTTGAGGTTTAGGGTCTAGTTACTGTTTTGTTTAGTGAGTGAAAAGGGTACAGTTGATAAAAATCATAGAATAAAACTCTAAGGGACAGTTTCCCCAAACACAGCCAAGTCCTAGACTAAAAATCATGTTCAACGGAGATTCACTATTGAAAGTGCATCTCAGACAAGGACTAACCTCTGTCTGGGAAACCGGCCCTAAGATTAATAGACACCAAAGAAATCCTGATAATCCTACCTGAGAGAAGATGTCCATGTTGTGGTTTTGCTTGTAGATCATTTTGAACTTGCCAGCCACCGCAGGACTTCTCACTGACTTCAGGTAAACCCCCTGCATCTCTGAATCTGTCACACAGGGAGATACAATGAGTGTGTGTGTGTGTGTGTGTGTGTGTGTGTGTGTGTGTGTGTGTGTGAGTCAAGTAATGCCCAAGCTGCTCGAGCCAGCAGTCGTCCCCTTTGACAAAATGCTTGAGTGCTGGGTCATGTTAGGGCACACCGAAACAAAACATGTCAATACATAGTGCAACAGAAAATGAAAGTGAGCGATTCTTAGGCATCTCCCCATTTTAGAAACGCTTTATTCCATTTCATGCCCAGTGAATGAACTGTATAATAGGTGACTACCTGTATAACAACTGTATAACATAACAAGAGACTTTGGGTCCATGAAAAGCGTTGTACTAAACCCATGTTGTTGTTATTGTTATTATTATATTTGACCCCTCACCGTTGATTCCCTGGGAGCACTGGGTGTTGCTCACAACGAAGCCCTCTAGTGAGCGGTTCTGCTCTTCACCGTCCTCTTCGTCAGATGACACCTCCGCCCCCTCGGACAGCGCCGCCTCCTCGTCCAGAAAGTGACGGGCTCCTCGATGGTGGTGCTGCACGGCCTGCTGGGAAGGACATGTTGATTCGAAGGAGTAGATGACTATTGTCCAACGTACATATGAAGAAAAAAAAAATGTCTTCTGCTTTATACCAAACCCTCCAAAAAGACACAGAGGTTGGAGCAATTCGTCGACCAACAGAGAAGGTAGCTGGACAACAAGAGACTTGAAATGACCCTGGGCTACTGACAACCACTTCTCATGTGAGATGTATTTGACACCTGACTGACCTTAGCTTTCCCATGCGATGCTGATGGTTTCGCAGCCACGTGGGGGGGCGCTCTTGGCTGTCGAACAGAGGTATTCTGGAAGTCATCGTCAGACATCGCTTCCCCCTCCCCCTCGCTCTCATCTGACTGGAAAAGAGGTTTGGAAGACATGGTCAAAGCCATATTAACTTTATTATGACGGTCAGAAGGAAAAAAAGTGTTCAACATTCATTGTAATCCACAAGTATTTATTTGATGCTAGCTTGTACTGAATTAAGTAAAAGATAATTGAGAGGAAGAGAACCGTACACACAAGCTGCTAGAACTGACAAGTTTGATAATGATACTTTAGTGATAGTGGTTATAGTGATAATGATACTTTAGTGATAGTGGTTATAGTGATTATCTTACAATGCATGCCACTGCATGCTTTGACTTCCTGGTCACTTGTATAGGAGAATCCACATCACTGAGAAGCATTGACTGGGAGAGGAAATATAACAAACAATGGATAAACAGAATCATCAATCATCAGAATCATTTGAATACATTTTTAACTTGGGTCCCACAAGGAATCATCTCTCAAACAAACATATAACTTTTTTTCCCCCAGACACTTTTGCATTTGCATCATTGATATTCCACATAAGATGCAAAGTGTAAATCTTTAGTTGGAAGCCCACGTGACTATTCTGACCCACTTATGCTTTCTGCAGGCTTTCTTTATCTCTGGCAAGGCCATGTATGCAACTGTGTGGTGAATAGTCTTGTATTGTCAAACCCTGAGTTGTCTCAGAGAAAACAGATGCTTTCCTAAAAGAGGCCAGTCTGAATGGAACATTTGAAACAAAATAGATCTTCGCAAAAGCAGTCTGCGAGCCTATTGCCATGCCGACAACAGGCAGCTATGAGACAGACTATGCTTAAAGGCTTATATAGAGAAGTGAGATACATCAGACCTCTCAATATTCCGACAAAGTATGGTATCATTACTATATATTGAGCACTTCTTAAATAGGGCACATATGCTCTACAGCCATGGCAAATAAAGTGTGGAAAAGAGGACAGAAATTAGATATGGTAGGTTACATAATAGAAATGGATGATTGTACAATTGATGGTAGTGCAACTCAATGCACTACTACTGAACAAAAATATAAAAACGCAACATGCAACAATTTCAATGATTTTACTGAGGTACTGTTCATATCAGGAAATCAGTCAATTGAAATAAATTAATTAGGCCCTAATCTATGGATTTCACATGAATGGAAATATAGATATGCATCGCTTGGTCAGATACCTTATGAAAAAAGGTAGGGGTGTGAATCAGAAAACCAGTCAGTATCTGGTGTGACCATTTGCCTCATGCAGCGTGACACATTTCCTTTGCATAGAGTTGAGCAGGCTGTTGATTGTGGCCTGTGGAATGTTTTCCCACTCCTCTTCAATGGCTGTGCGAAGTTGTTGGATATTGGCGGGAACTGGAACACACTGTTGTACTAGAGGTCAACCGACTATGATTTTTCAACGCCGATACCGATTATTGGAGGACCAAAAACAGCCGACACCGATTAAATCGCCCGATTGTTTATTTATTTACTTATTTTAACTTAATATAATACATCAATAAAATCAATTTAGCCTCAAATAAATAATGAAATGTTGAATTTGGTTTAAATAATGCAAAAACAAAGTGCTGGAGAAGAAAGTAAAAGTGCAATATGTGCCATGTCAAAAAGCTAACGTTTAAGTTCCTTGCTCAGAACATAAGAACATATGAAAGCTGGTGGTTCCTTTTAACATGAGTCTTCAATATTCCCAGGTAAGAAGTTTTAGGTTGTAGTTATTATAGGAATTATGACTATTTCTCTCTATACCATTTGTATTTCATATACCTTTGACTATTGGATGTTCTTATAGGCACTATAGTATTGCCAGTGTAACAGTATAGCTTCTGTCCCTCTACTCGCCCCTACCTGGGCTCGAACCAGGGACACATCGACAACAGCCACACTCGAAGCATCATTACCCATCGCTCCACAAAAGCCGCAGGAACAACTACTTCAAGGTCTCAGAGCGAGTGATGTCACCGATTGAAACGTTATTAGCGCTAACTAGCTAGCCATTTCACATCGTCTACACCAGCCTAATCTCGGGAGTTGATAGGCTTGAAGTCATAAACAGCTCAATGCTTGAAGCACATCGAAGAGCTGCTGGCAAATGCAGGAAGTGCTGTTTGAATGAATGCTTACGAGCCTGCTGCTGCCTACCACCGCTCAGTCAGACTGCTCTATCAAATCATAGACTTAATTATAACATAATAACACACAGAAATACAAGCCATAGGTCATTAATATGGTCAAATCCAGAAACTATCATTTCGAAAACAAAACGTTTATTCTTTCAGTGAAATACGGAACCGTTATGTATTTTATCTAACGGGTGGCATCCCTAAGTCTAAATATTGCTTTTACATTGCACAACCTTCAATGTTATGTCATAATTATGTACAATTCTGGCAAATTAATTACGGTCTTTGTTAGGAAGAAATGGTCTTCACACAGTTCGCAACGAGCCAGGCGGCCCAAACTGCTGCATATACCCCGACTCTGCTTGCACGGAACGCAAGAGAAGTAACACAATTTCCCTAGTTAAAAGAAATTCATGTTAGCAGGCAATATTAACTAAATATGCAGGTTTAAAAATATATACTTGTGCATTGATTTTAAGAAAGGCATTGATGTTTATGGTTAGGTACACATTGGTGCAACGACAGGGATTTTTTCGCGAATGCGCTTGTTAAATCGTCACCCGTTTGGCGAAGTAGGCTGTGATTCGATGAGAAATGAACAAGCATCGATTATATGCAACGCAGGACAAGCTAGATAAACTAGTAATATCATCAACCATGTGTAGTTAACTAGTGCTTATATTAAGATTGATTGTTTTTTATAAGATAAGTTAACTTGCTAGCCAGCAACTTACCTTGGCTTCTTGCTGCACTCGCGTAACAGGTAGTCAGCCTGCCACGCAGACTCCTCGTGGAGTGCAATGTAATCGGCCACAATCGATGTCCAAAAATGCCGATTACCGTTTGTTTTGAATATGGCCCTAATTAATCGGCCATTCCGATTAAATCGGTCAACCTCTATGTTGTACACGTCGATCCAGAGCATCCCAAACATGTTCAATGGGTGACATGTCAGGTGAGTATGCAGGCAATGGAAGAACTGGGATATTTTCAGCTTCCAGGAATTGTGTACAGATCCTTGTGACACGGGGTCTTGCATTATCATGCTGAAACATGAGGCGATGGCGGTAAAATGCATTTGTGTTCGTTGTCAGTTGCTTATGCCTGCCCATACCATAACCCCACCACCACCATGGGGCACTCTATTCACAACGTTGACATCAGCCCACTGAAGTCGGTTACGACGCTGAATTGCAATCAGGTCAAGACCCTGGTGAGGATGGCGAGCGAGCAGATGAGCTTCCCTGAGAGCTGTCCGGGTGGCTGGTCTCAGGCAATCCCGCATGTGAAGAAGCCAGATGTGGAGGTCCTGGGCTGGTGTGGTTACACGTGGTCTACGGTTGGTGAGGCCGGTTGACCGTTCTGCCAAATTCTCTAAAACAGTAAGCATGCCAATTGCACGCTCCCTCAAAACTTGAGACATCTGTGGCATTGTGTTGTGTGACAAAACTGCACATTTTAGATTGGCCGTTTATTGTCCCCAGCACAAGGTGCACCTGTGTAATGATCATGCGGTTTAACCTGCTTCTTAATATGCCACACCTGTCAGGTGTATGGATTATCTTGGCACAGGAGAAATGCTCACTAACAGAGATGTAAACACATTTGGGAAAAACATTTGAGATAAATATGCTTTTTGTGTGTATAGAAAACTTCTGAGACCAACACTTTACATGTTGCGTTTATATTTTTGTGTACGTAAGTTAGAAAAATAAACATTAACACCACGACATGACTAGAATTAGAGACCTAGTGCAAGTGTTCACCAGACCTACATTTGGTGGTTGTTTGACAGAATGAAGATGCATTACTGAAGGCTTACTGTATAGTCCTTGACGCACAGTGAAAAAGTAGCAAATTGGGACTTACCACTGGGGAAGACAAGGGGTTCGCCTTGACATGATGATGAACCCGCTTACGGGTGATAACCTCCTCCTCACTGTCACTGGTGCACAGGCCTGCGGCAGGGGACAACAAATCATAATGCACATGCCTGAAGTGCTTACCCACTCACAGGCACAAACAGTCAATGCAAAGCAGTACCAATCTGACCTATCGCTCAGAATGTGCTACCTTGATGAGATGTGTAGGTCAGATTGTCAGAACAGCTGCTAATGTCTTGACCAGGTATACATATCAACAAGGTGGCTTAGTTGTTTGTGAATGGGAAACTAGGGGACACATTGAAATCAAGCACCTGTAATAGTTGGAGTGAACTAACCTGGATGAGGTGGGTCCAAGATGGATTTGTGAGACAAACTGTGTCCCATCTCTATAGAACCATTTCCTGGGTCCCCCGCCTGAGCTTTGGGAGTCCGGGCATTCTGTAAGGTCCCCTGGAGTTTCCTCTTTAAGAATGAGAACGAAGTGGATGGGGTGGTGGAAGGACCAGGCAGGAGAGCTCGCCTCGGCCCTAATGTGGGGATTGGTGAGAACAGAGCTCCGCTCTTGGAGGTCAGAGGAGAGGTCTGAGGCGAAGCCAGAGCAGAGGTGTCTGCCTTCTTCCCTCCCAGACAGGCTGCCAGGGGTGTGGACACGTTCTTCCTATGGAAACTAAAGGGGGGAGTGGATGAGCCAGAGATTTGTGGCCCATTCACTGAGGAGGAAAGGGGTGCTTCCTGTTTTTTGGACCCAGGGGTTGAAGGTTTTGAGGGGAACGGACTAGGAGCAGCCTCGGTGTCCCCTTCATCCTCCTCCCAGCCCAAGTCAAAGTTGACAGAGAAGAAATCCTGAGAACAGTCAAAGTTCTCAAGGTCCTGAGCAGGCTCCTGCTGCGCTACAGGAGAAATATGGCTACGGCTAGGTTTGACCTGATACACCATCTTTGTTTCTGTCACACTTTTACTTGACCCTATTAACCATTCCCTCTCCGGAGCCTTCAGGGGGCTAGGTATTCGGATACTGACGTTCTCTGGCGTAGGGATGTTCGGGATGGTCATCTGGAGGAAGGTCTCGTCATCTCCAAACAGGTCCATGCTCTCGTCCAGGTTGGTTTTAGCGTGCTGGGCTTTAGGCTGAGTGGGATGACATGGTGGCTTGAAGTCCGCTTTATCATCCATATCATCGTCCTTTATGTCATTGCTGTCATCCTCGAAGACCTTATCCCAGCTAGGGCTGCCAACGGCACTTTCCCTACCCATGCAGTCTGCTGGCACAGTAATGGGTGAAGAAGGAGAGTGCTGCTGATGAGGTGGTTCACAATGGCTTTCACAGTCTAGAGAACCAACGTCTAAATCAACATTGGGAGATTGAGAAGCAGGATCGGCAAAGTCCTCATCCACTTCCAGGGAGAAATTCACGTGGAATGTCTGACCCACATCCAGCAGTTCATCCAGAGGTTCAACCGGAAGTGTATGTGAACAGTCCTTGGTGGTGAAGGGGGAGGGCCCAGGGTCGTACTGAGGGCTGTCCAGGTCAAAGTGCAAAGCTGGAGGAGACCTAGACAGAAGCTCTGTCACGTTGACTAGAATGACCCTCAAGCTCTCTAACCTCTGTCTCAGGGGCTGCAACTTGGGGACGGCAGCGTCCCATTTGGGCAAGTAAAACAAAGCCTCCAGTTCAGAATCTTCAGCTGACTTGGGTTCACGGTCTGCAATTGAGGTCAACTGATTGAGGTCAATCTGTTCTACAGCAGCAATGCAGTTCAATGATTCGCTCTCAAAATCCCTTGGAGAAATGACCTCTGAACTTTCACTCTCGTTGTTGAGTATGATACAGTCAGAATCCATGTCCATGATTTGCTGGTCACCGGTGGAGGAGAGTGGCCAGAGGCCTGGGTGATCTCTGAGGTCATGAGTCACCTCCTTGTGGCATTCTGAAGGGACTCTGTCCTTTATCAGGGTCCATGGAGAGACTAAGGTTGTCTCTGCTTTAGAAATGCTTTCCCTCTGCACTTCCTTTTTGAGTTCGACACGGTCTAGGTCAGCTGAGGAAAGGCAGGAAGTCTTCTGCTTGTGGCTCAGGTTGGCCATTTTGGTTCTGGATTTTGTCGTTTTTCCCTCTTTCTGCTTCTTTCCTTTGGTGGACTTTTCCTGATGTGCTTCCTCCGTGAGGCCTATGACATCTGCATTGTGGAGGTGGGGCAGCAGCTCCAACTCATATCTGCTTTCACCCTGTCAGATAAAACAAACACAACAATGAATCTAACTACAAAACCTTTTTATTATAAAAAAAAAAAAAGTTTGATTGAAGTCTGGCAAATTTCTTCAGATGTTGCACAAGCTATTGTATCATAACGCAAGTTACAGATGTAATACTTCCCTGGTACAACACACAAAGTTGACTGGTTATATAAACAAGACATTTGACACAGTGCCTTTAGAAAGTAATCATACCCCTAGACTTATTCCACATGTTGTGTTACAGCCTGAATTTAAATCAAAGTGAAAACATGTTATCAGTATTCAGTAGGCTACGTCTTCATTCAGCGGATATGAGAAGTAGCATTAGGTTTAATTTTTAATTTTTTTATTTTTATTTCACCTTTATTTAACCAGGTAGGCTAGTTGAGAACAAGTTCTCATTTGCAACTGCGACCTGGCCAAGATAAAGCATAGCAGTGTGAACAGACAACACAGAGTTACACATGGAGTAAACAATAAACAAGTCAATAACATGGTAGAAAGAAAAAAAAGAGAATCTATATACAATGTGTGCAAAAGGCATGAGGTAGGCAATAAATCGAATAATTACAATTTAGCAGATTAACACTGGAGTGATAAATCATCAGATGATCATGTGCAAGAAGAGATACTGGTGTGCAAAAGAGCAGAAAAGTAAATAAATAAAAGCAGTATGGGGGGTGAGGTAGGTAAATTGGGTGGGTAGTTTACAGATGGACTATGTACAGCTGCAGCGATCGGTTAGCTGCTCGGATAGCAGATTTTTAAAGTTGTTGAGGGAGATAAAAGTCTCCAACTTCAGAGATTTTTGCAATTCGTTCCAGTCGCAGGCAGCAGAGAACTGGAAGGAAAGGCGTCCAAATGAGGTTTTGGCTTTAGGGATGATCAGTGAGATACACCTGCTGGAGCGCGTGCTGCGGGTGGGTGTAGCCATCGTGACCAGTGAACTGAGATAAGGCGGCACTTTACCTAGCATAGCCTTGTAGATGACCTGGAGCCAGTGGGTCTGACGACGAACATGTAGCGAGGGCCAGCCGACTAGGGCATACAGGTCGCAGTGGTGGGTCGTATAAGGTGCTTTAGTAACAAAACGAATGGCACTGTGATAAACTGCATCCAGTTTGCTGAGTAGAGTATTGGAAGCTATTTTGTAGATGACATCGCCGAAGTCGAGGATCGGTAGGATAGTCAGTTTTACTAGGGTAAGTTTGGCGGCGTGAGTGAAGGAGGCTTTGTTGCGGAATAGAAAGCCGATTCTTGATTTGATTTTGGATTGGAGATGTTTGATATGAGTCTGGAAGGAGAGTTTGCAGTCTAGCCAGACACCTAGGTACTTATAGATGTCCACATATTCTAGGTCGGAACCGTCCAGGGTGGTGATGCTAGTCGGGCGTGCGGGTGCAGGCAGCGAACGGTTGAAAAGCATGCATTTGGTTTTACTAGCGTTTAAGAGCAGTTGGAGGCCACGGAAGGAGTGTTGTATGGCATTGAAGCTCGTTTGGAGGTTAGATAGCACAGTGTCCAAGGAAGGGCCGGAAGTATATAGAATGGTGTCGTCTGCGTAGAGGTGGATCAGGGAATCGCCCGCAGCAAGAGCAACATCATTGATGTATACAGAGAAAAGAGTCGGCCCGAGAATTGAACCCTGTGGTACCCCCATAGAGACTGCCAGAGGACCGGACAACATGCCCTCCGATTTGACACACTGAACTCTGTCTGCAAAGTAGTTGGTGAACCAGGCAAGGCAGTCATTAGAAAAACCGAGGCTACTGAGTCTGCCGATAAGAATATGGTGACTGACAGAGTCGAAAGCCTTGGCCAGGTCGATGAAGACGGCTGCACAGTAATGTCTTTTATCGATGGCGGTTATGATATCGTTTAGTACCTTGAGCGTGGCTGAGGTGCACCCGTGACCGGCTCGGAAACCGGATTGCACAGCGGAGAAGGTACGGTGGGAGTCGAGATGGTCAGTGATCTGTTTGTTGACTTGGCTTTCGAAGACCTTAGATAGGCAGGGCAGGATGGATATAGGTCTGTAACAGTTTGGGTCCAGGGTGTCTCCCCCTTTGAAGAGGGGGATGACCGCGGCAGCTTTCCAATCCTTGGGGATCTCAGATGATACGAAGGAGAGGTTGAACAGGCTGGTAATAGGGGGTGCAACAATGGCGGCGGACAGTTTCAGAAATAGGGGGTCCAGATTGTCAAGCCCAGCTGATTTGTATGGGTCCAGGTTTTCCAGCTCTTTCAGAACATCTGCTATCTGGATTTGGGTAAAGGAGAAGCTGGGGAGGCTTGGGCGAGTAGCAGCGGGGGGGGCGGGGCTGTTGGCCAAGGTTGGAGTCGCCAGGAGGAAGGCATGGCCAGCCATTGAGAAATGCTTGTTGAAGTCTTCGATTATCACGGATTTATCGGTGGTGACCGAGTTACCTAGCCTCAGTGCAGTGGGCAGCTGGGAGGAGGTGCTCTTGTTCTCCATGGACTTTACAGTATCCCAGAACTTTTTGGAGTTAGAGCTACAGGATGCAAATTTCTGCTTGAAAAAGCTGGCCTTTGCTTTCCTGACTGACTGCGTGTATTGGTTCCTGACTTCCCTGAACAGTTGCATATCGCGGGGGCTCTTCGATGCTATTGCAGTTCGCCACAGGATGTTTTTGTGCTGGTCGAGGGCAGTCAGGTCTGGAGTGAACCAAGGGCTATATCTGTTCTTGGTTCTGCATTTTTTGAACGGAGCATGCTTGTCTAATATGGTGAGGAAGTAACTTTTAAAGAATGACCAGGCATCCTCAACTGACGGGATGAGGTCAATATCCTTCCAGGGTACCCGGGCCAGGTCGATTAGAAAGGCCTGCTCGCAGAAGTGTTTTAGGGAGCGTTTGACAGTGATGAGGGGTGGTCGTTTGACCGCGGACCCGTGGCGGATACAGGCAATGAGGCAGTGATCGCTGAGATCTTGATTGAAGACAGCAGAGGTGTATTTGGAGGGCAGGTTGGTCAGGATAATGTCTATTAGGGTGCCCATGTTTACGGATTTAGGGTTGTACCTGGTGGGTTCCTTGATGATTTGTGTGAGATTGAGGGCATCAAGCTTGGATTGTAGGACTGCCGGGGTGTTAAGCATATCCCAGTTTAGGTCACCTAACAGAACAAACTCTGAAGCTAGATGGGGAGCGATCAATTCACAGATGGTGTCCAGGGCACAGCTGGGAGCTGAGGGGGGTCGGTAGCAGGCGGCAACAGTGAGAGACTTATTTCTGGAGAGATTAATTTTTAAAATTAGAAGTTCGAACTGTTTGGGCATAGACCTGGAAAGTATGACAGAACTTTGCAGGCTATCTCTGCAGTAGATTGCAACTCCTCCCCCTTTGGCAGTTCTATCTTGACGGAAAGTGTTATAGTTGGGTATGGAAATCCCAGAATTTTTGGTGGCCTTCCTAAGCCAGGATTCGGACACGGCAAGGACATCAGGGTTGGCAGAGTGTGCTAAAGCGGTGAGTAAGGCAAACTTAGGGAGGAGGCTTCTGATGTTGACATGCATGAGGCCAAGGCTTTTTCGATCACAGAAGTCAACAAATGAGGGTGACTGGGGACATGCAGGGCCTGGGTTTACCTCCACATCACCCGAGGAACAGAGGAGTAGTAGGATGAGGGTGCGGCTAAAGGCTATCAAAACTGGTCGCCTAGAGCGTTGGGGACAAAGAATAAAAGGAGCAGATTTATGGGCGTGGTAGAATAGATTCTGGGCATAATGTGCAGACAGGGGTATGGTGGGGCGCGGGTACAGCGGAGGCAAGCCCAGGCACTGGGTGATGATAAGAGAGGTTGTATCTCTGGACATGCTGGTCTCAATGGGTGAGGTCACCGCATGTGGGGGGTGGGACAAAGGAGGTGTCAGAGGTACGGAGAGTGGAACTACAGGGTCCATTGCAAACCAAAACAATGATAATGATAACTAGCCTGAACAACAGTATGCAAGGCATATTGATATTTGAGAGAGACATACAATAAGGCATAAAGTGATTGCAGGTCTTGATTGGGAGAGCTAGCTAAAACAACAGGTAAGATAACAGCAGCAATAACAGGGTGCTAGTCTAACACAGCAACAACAGGTAAAAATGGCGACGACTAGGCAGAGAGGGTCGGATTAACTACACACAGATCCTGAGTTAAAGCACAGAGCCGACAGATAAAACACAAATAAACAGAATGGAGTACTGTGAATTAATGGACAGTCAAGCATGCATCAGCTATGTAGCCAAGTGATCATAGTGTCCAGGGGGCAGCCGTAGATGGAGCAGGGAGGCCTCCACTAAGCTAGCACGCGGCGTTTAAAGTTAGTAGCCCGGGGGGTGGTCTGCTCAGACGGAGGGGGTCTGCTCAGACGTGGTCGTGTCGACAGAGAATCCAAGCCGGATGGCGAAAGAGAGGTTGTGAATTGTAGAATTGTGTTTGCTAACTGGTGCTAGCTTCGTGGCAGTGGCGCTAGCTGCGCTAGCTGCGAGCTAGCTGTGAGGATCAGAAGTAGTGGCTCAGGGATTACGGCAGGAATCCGGCGTTGTTGTCGAGAGACAGTCCGATGCTGGTAAATTGGTGAGTAATATCCAGGCTAATAACAGGGCTGGTGTCTGTGCAGAAGGTAAAAGCTACTAGCAGCGGCAAATAAACGGCTAATGCCGGCTAATGCTTAAACAAGCCTGATGTTTTAATGTTGTGTACAGTGCCTTCAGAAAGCATTAATACCCCTTGACTTATTCCACATTGTTGTGACAGCATGAATTCAAAATGGATTAAATCACTCATCTACAAACAAATTTTAGCAAATGTATTGAAAATTAAAACACAGGAATAGTATTCACACCACTGACTTGATTCTTTGTAAAAGCACCTTTGGCAGCGGTTACAGCTGTGAGTGTTTCTGGTTAAGTCTAAGAGCTTTGCACACCTGGATTGTGCAAAATGTCCCATTATTTTCAAAATTCTTCAAGCTCTGTCAAATTGGTTGAGGATCATTGCTCGACAACCATTTTCAGGTCTTGCCATACAGTTTTGACTTAAATCTGAAAGTGTAACTCGGCGGGTTTGTGCCTATGGGCACAAACCCACCGTCGCTGGAACAGACAGGACTGGCAAAAAGTGCTCTTCACTGACGAGTCGCAGTTTTGTCTCACCAGGGGTGATGGTTGGATTCGCGTTTATCGTCAAAGGAATGAGCGTTACACCGAGGCCTGTACTCTGGAGCGGGATCGATTTGGAGGTGGAGGGTCCGTCATGGTCTGGGGCAGTGTGTCACAGCATCATCGGACTGAGCTTGTTGTCATTGCAGGCAATCTCAACGCTGTGCGTTACAGGGAAGAAATCCTCCTCCCTCATGTGGTACCCTTCCTGCAGGCTCATCCTGACATGACCCTCCAGCATGACAATGCCACCAGCCATACTGCTCGTTCTGTGCGTGATTTCCTGCAAGACAGGAATGTCAGTGTTCTGCCATGGCCAGCGAAGAGCCCGGATCTCAATCCCATTGAGCACGTCTGGGACCTGTTGGATCGGAGGGTGAGGGCTAGGGTCATTCCCCCAGAAATGTCTGGGAACTTGCAGGTGCCTTGGTGTAAGAGTGGAGTAACTTCTCACAGCAAGAACTGGCAAATCTGATGCAGTCCATGAGGAGGAGATGCGCTGCAATACTTACTGCAGCTGGTGGCCACACCAGATACTGACTGTTACTTTTGATTTTGACCCCCCCCCCTTTGTTCAGGGACACATTATTCCATTTCTATTAGTAACATCTGTGGAACTTGTTCAGTTTGTCTCAGTTGTTGAATCTTATGTTCATACAAATATTTACACATTACATTTACATTTTAGTCATTTAGCAGACGCTCTTATCCAGAGCGACTTACAGTAGAGTGCATACATTTTATTACATTTTTTACATACTGAGACAAGGATATCCCTACCGGCCAAACCCTCCCTACCGGCCAAACCCTCCCTAACCCGGACGACGCTATGCCAATTGTGCGTCGCCCCACGGATCTCCCGGTTGCGGCCGGCTGCGACAGAGCCTGGGCGCGAACCCAGCCCAGCCTGGGCGCGAACCCAGAGACTCTGGTGGCGCAGCTAGCACTGCGATGCAGTGCCCTGCGCCACCCGGGAGACATGTTAAGTTTGCTCAAAATAAACGCAGTTGACAGTGAGAGGACGTTTCTTTTTTTGCTGAGTTTATTTAATCCATTTTAAATTCAGGCAGTAAAGTCATGGGGTGTGAATACTTTCTGAAGGCACTGTATCTGACCTGCAAGTGATCCAGACACAGTGGGCCCAAAGTGGACTAGCGGGAGCAAAACAGAACTCGACGCCGGAAACCGAGGTGTAAGAGAAAGGTGGGGTATAAAGTTATGCCGGCATTTCAGCAAGGGTACGATTTAAGATAATAAAAAAATCAAATCACATTTTATTTGTCACATGCGCCGAATACAACAGGTGTAGACTTTATCGTGAAATGCTTACTTATGAGCCCTTTCCCAACAATGTAGAGTTAAAAAGTAAAACAATTATAATAAAACATTTGACAAAAAAGGAAACAGTAACAATAATGAGGATATATACAAGGAGTCCCGGTCAAGTCAATGTGCTGGGGTACGAGGTAATTGAGGTAATTATGTACATGTACTCTAGTTAGGGTGAAAGTGACTAGGCAATCAGGATAGATGATATACAGAGTAGCAGCAGCGCATGTTTTTTATTTTACCTTTATTTAACTAGGCAAATCAGTTAAGAACAAAATCTTATTTTCAATGACGGCCTAGGAACAGTGGGTTAACTGCCTTGTTCAGGGGGAGAACGACAGATTTGTGAAGAGTGGAAGTGTGTGTGTGTGTGTGTGTGTGTGTGTGTGTGTGTGTGTGTGTGTGTGTGTGTGTGTGTGTGTGTGTGTGTATATTGGGGTGTCAGCGTAGTATATGTGAGTGTGTGGGTAAAGTCCTGTGAGTGTGCATAGAAACAGTGCAAGAGAGTCAGTGCAAAATAAAGAGGATCAACACATATCCCAGGTAGCCATTATAGTAATCATTAACTGTTCAGCAGTCTTATGGCTTGGGGGTAGAAGCTGTACATGAGCCAGACTTGGCACTCCGGTACCACTTGCCGTGCGGTAGCAGAGAGAACAATTTATGGCTTGGGTATATAGAGTCTGAACAATTTAGGGCCTTCCTTTGACACCGCCTGGTATAGAGGTCCAGGGTGTCTGGGATGATGGTGTTGATGTGAGCCATGACCAGCCTTTCAAAGCAATTGACGGCTACATATGTGAGTGCTAGACATCTAGATAGTCCCTGCGCCCAAGAACGCCAAGGTAACCTATGGTGGTTTCTTTGAAACATGGTCGGTATTACAGACTGGGTCAGGGAAAATGTCAGTGAAGACACTTGCCAGCTGGTCAGTGAATGCTTTGAGTACGCGTGCTGGTAATCCATCTGGCCCTGCGGCCTTGTGAATGTTAACCTCACAACGGCTACGTACAGCGTGATCACACAGTCGTCCGGAGAAGCTGGTGCTCTCATGCATGGTTCAGTGTTACTTGCCTCGAAGCGAGCATAGAAGGCATTTAGCTCGTCTGGTAGGCTAGCTTCACTGGGCAGCTCGGAGCTGGATTTCCCTTTGTAATCTGTGATAGTTTGCACGCCCTGCCACATCCGACGAGTGTCAGAGCCGGCGTAGGCTTAGTCCTGTATTGAAGCTCTGCCTGTTTGATGGTTCGTTGGAGGGTGTAGTGGATAAGCGTCCAGATTAGTGTTCCGCTCCTTGAAAGCAGCAGTTCTAGCCTTTAGCTCAGTGCAGATGTTGCCTGTAATCCATGGCTTCTGGTTGGGATATGTACATACGGTCACTGTGGGGACGTCGTCATCAATGCACCTATTAATTAAGCCGGTGACTGATGTGGAAAACTCCTCAAAGTCAGTCTGTGCAAGCAAAAGAGTCCTGTAGTTTAACATCCGCTTCATCAGACCACTTCAGTATTGAGCGCGTTACTGGTACTTCCGGTTTGAGTTTGTTCTTGTAAAATCAGGAGGATAGAATTCTGGTCAGATTTTCCAAATGGAGGGCGAGGGAGAGCTTGTATGCGTCTGCGTGTGGAGTAAAGGTGGTCTAGAGTTTTTTGGCCTCCAGTTCCACAGGTGACGTGATGATCGTGGACTTCAGGAAACAGCAGAGGGAGCACCCCCCCTATCTACATCGACGGGACAGTAGTGGAGAAGGTGGAAAGTTTTAAGTTCCTCGGCGTACACATCACGGACAAACTGAAATGGTCCACCCACACAGACAGCGTGGTGAAGAAGGCGCAACAGCGCCTCTTCAACCTCAGGAGGCTGAATAAATTTGGCTTGTCACCAAAAACACTCAAACTTTTACAGATGCACAATCGAGAGCATCCTGTCGGGCTATATCACTACCTGGTACGGCAACTGCTCCGCCCACAAACGTAAGGCTCTCCAGAGGGGAGTGAGGTCTGCACAATGCATCACCGGGGCGCAAACTACCTGCCCTCCAGGACACCTACACCACCCGATGTCACAGGAAGGCCAAAAAGATCATCAAGGACAACAACCACCCGAGCCACTGCCTGTTCACCCCGCTACCATCCAGAAGGCGAGGTCAGTACAGGTTGAAAGTCACAGAGCTTCAGTAAGGCCATTCTACTGCCAATGCTTGTCTATGGAGATTGCATGGCTGTGTGCACTCTGAGGGTATAGATGGATCTCAAAAGGGGAAGTGGCCTAGTTATGAGTTATCGTAGATCACGCCTCTTGGTAAACACATGTAATTATATTGACAGTTGTGAACTACGCTAAGGGAGACAGAACGCGGCGGGGGGTTAGAGAACACAACGTACAGGACATTTTAGTGTTTGTTAGATTGAGGCCGTGATACATTAGCCTTGTAAACCAGCCTGATCGCTTTGCGCGGGTCTGTTTCAACTGAAGCACGCGGTTATAGATAAACGGGCAATCTGAAATTCAAACAACAAAGCAGAAGCCCTACCAGTGCCGCCATTGTTTTGGTAGACAACTGAGTGATGGGGCTGGAGACATTTACCCACCCTCAAATGTTTATGCTTCACACTTCAAAACTTTCATGCAGCACAATCAGGCATTGTATTTAACTGATTTAATAACACCCGAAGCAATTGTACTGCATATTTACAGAAGGGTGCCTATCTTTTCCATTCATTTTAGAGCTTGTGGAATTTTGCTGGATCTACAAAACAGACGGTCTGAGACCTGGATTCATCTTGACATCAAACTACTTTTGAGGGCTGAAAACATCTCACGAGATGTGATTTTGGAATTTAAATGTCACTTTAACATCTATTCCTATTTAACCCATATTTTACTTGTTAGTACTGCCTTGTTACATCAGATTTTGCACTGGCGCAAACGCGCAGTCAATCTGATCCTGAATTCCCCTTGAAATTCAAAGTCCAACATTAGATATGACTCACCTATTCAAATATAAACGCCAATGTAAATGACAGACAGAAGCAGATGACGTGATAAAACACATTGCAAACGTCTGAAACACAATTATCATTTCAACACTGGTGAGAGAGCAATTGGGTCACTGGACTGAATTCCCCTTTCCGTGTACCAGACAATGTTCTTGGTCTTTCGCTCAAACGATTAACCATTTGATCGAGTGCATGTTATTATTAAATTAACCACAAGCCAGTGTAAACTGGAACATTAATATAAAACATTGGACCACAATTTGATCATTGGGTTCACATTGTTTGGGTTCACAATTTACATGAGTGGTGCTGAGCTGCGATTCCCAGGCGACCGCCCGCCCAGTCTAGTAAATTGAAATGAAATCCAATCCCGAGTTCATCCCGTTCCATAGCGACGGCCAAACCCCTCTGGTGTTCATTGGTAAGGGAAAACAAACCAAACACCGCTGGTTTGGAGTGGACAGGCCCCTCTATGTTCATCACAGAGGCAACAGGGTGTCAGGCTCCCCATCTCTTTCACTGCTCACTCTCTGCTCTTCCTAGCTCGTGCATATCTAGGTCACCCAGGGCTGGCCTACTTAGTGCTTCCTGGGCTTATAATTCTGAGAAACGTAATAATTCTGAGAAAAGCGAGGGAGAGACAGCCTGTCTGCCTGCTCTGTGTCTCCCTCTCTCCTCATCATAAAGGAAAATAAAAAAGGGGGGAGACAGGAAAATGAAAAACGCAGCATGGCTGCGTGTGTGCACCGACTCACACAGAGAGGTCTTCAAATGAAAAGGGATCGTTTTTTTTATAAACAAAAAAACATTTCCCTTTGAAATTGAGTTGTTTTTTTTGCGTTGTCCCGGTCATTGGTTTTAAAGGTGAGGGCAGGAGGGGAGAGGAAAGCAGCGCAAGTGAAAGAACGAATGCAAAGGCCTTTACGATTTAGGCCATGTAACTAAGCCCTGGCTAATGTCATCGACCCTCTGAATAAGCTGAGTCAGTCAGCCTTAACTTCTTATGGCTGGGGGCAGTATTGAGTAGCTTGGATGAATAAGGTGCCCAGAGTAAACTGCCTGCTACTCAGGCCCAGAAGCTAAGATATGCATAGCATTCGTAGATTTGGATAGAAAACACTCTGAAGTTTCTAAAACTGTTTGAATGATGTCTGTGAGTATAACAGAACTCATATGGCAGGCAAAAACCTGAGAAGAAATCCAACCAGGAAGTGGGAAATCTGAGGTTTGTTGTTTTTTTAAGTCATCGCTTATCGAATATACAGTGTCTATGGGGTCATATTGCACTTCCTAAGGCTTCCACTAGATGTCAACAGTCTTCCACTAGATGTCAACAGTCTGATTGATGCTTCTACTGTGAAGGAGGGGGGAATGAGAACTGTTTGAGTCAGGGGTCTGACAGAGTGCCACGAGCTCAGTCTCGCAAGCTCCCGTGAGAGTTAGCTGCGTTCCATTGCATTTCTACAGAGGATTTCTCCGGTTGAAACATTATTGAAGATTTATGATAAAAACATCCTAAAGATTGATTCTATACTTCGTTTGACATGTTTCTACGAACTGTAATGACTTTTCGTCTGAACTTTCGCCTGGACTTGCCCACGCTTCCTGAGTTTGGATTTGTGTACTAAATGCGAACAAAAAGGAGGTATTTGGACATAAATGATGTACTTTATCGAACATAACTAACATTTATTGTGGAACTGGGAATCCTGGGAGTGCATTCTGATGAAGATCAAAGGTAAGTGAATATTTATAATGCTATTTCTGACTTCTGTTGACTCCACAACATGGCAGGTACCTGTATAGCTTGTTTTTGTGTCTGAGTACCGTACTCAGATTATTGCATGGTGTGCTTTTTCCGTAAAGCTTTTTTGAAATCTGACACAGCGGTTCCGTGTGGCTCAGTTGGTAGAGCATGGCGCTTGAAACGCCAGGGTTGTGGGTTCATTCCCCACGGGGGGACCAGGATGAATATGTATGAACTTTCCAATTTGTAAGTCGCTCTGGATAAGAGCGTCTGCTAAATGACCTAAATGTAAATGTAAAATACAAAAGGAAAAAAGACTGCCTAAGTATGATTCCCAATCAGAGACAACGATATACAGCTGTCCCTGATTGAGAACCATACCCGGCCAAAACATAGAAACACAAAACATAGAATGCCCACCCCACATCACATCCTGACCTAACCAAATAGAGAAATAAAACGTCTCTCTAAGGTCAGGGCGTGACAGTAAGTTGACGTTGCTCTTATATCCAATAGTTCCTCCCGGCTGTATGTTATAAAACTTAAGATTTCCTGGGGTAACAGTGTAAGAAATAATAATAAAATAAAAAATACTGTATAGTTTCCTAAGAACGCGAAGCGGCCATTTCTGTCGGCGCTGGATGTTTATGTGGATATATTGAAGCAATATCTCAAGACATCAGTCAGGAAGTTAAAGCTTGGTCGCAAATCGGTCTTCCAAATGGACAATGACCCCACGCATACTTCCAAAGTTGTGGCAAAATGGCTTAAGGACAACAATGTCAAGGTATTGGAGTGGCCATCACAAAGCCCTGAACTCAATCCTATAGACAATTTGTGGGAAGAACTGAAAAAGCGTGTGCGAGCAAGGAGGCCCACAAACCTGACTGTTACACCAGCTCTGTCAGGAGGAATGGGCCCATATTCACCCAACTTATTGGGGGAAGCTTGTGGAAGGCTACCCGAAATGTTTGACCCAAGTTATACAATTTAACGGCAATGCTACCAAATACTAATTGAGTGTATGTAAACTTCTGACCCATTGGTAATGTGATGAAAGAAATAAAAGCTGAAATAAATCATTCTCTCTACTATTATTCTGATCCTAACTGATCTAAGAATGGGAATTTTTACTAGGATTAAATGTCAGGAATTGTGAAAAACTGAGATGAAATGTATTTGGCTAAGGTGTATGTAAACTTCCGACTTCAACTGTACATGGATGGGTAGATGGATGACCCCCTCTCAGGTTGCCCTCCCTCTCACCTCTTCCTGGCGCAGGCCGTCAATGAGCTCCATGACCTTGGTGAAGTGGTGGCAGCGGTTGGAGTGGTCCACAATGTGAGTGGGGAAGGGCTGGTTCTGCCAGTGTCTCCACTCCCACAGAGACAGCTCCCTGGTTGGCCCGCTGGAGGGCGGCTCCACCTACAGCCACAACATAATCATAAAATATACCACTTAGCAGATATTATCCAAAGAGATAATGGGGCAGCAGGTAGCCTAGTGGTTAGCGCGTTGGGCCAGTAACCGAAAGGTTGGTGGATCGAATCCCCGAGCTGACAAGGTAAAAATCTGTCGTTCTACCCCTGAACAAGGAAGTTAACACACTGTTCCCTAGCCGTCATTGTAAATAAGAATTTGTTCTTAACTGACCTGCCTAGTTACATAAAGGTTAAATAAAATAAAATAATACGTGCATACAATGTGTGTGTGTGTGTTTGATCTGTGCAAGAATTTAACCCATGACTCACCCGAGGTGGCGAGCCTTCCTGTTTTGAGAGGAAGCGGGACCGTCTCAGAATGGGTGGAGCCTCCCCCTCCCCCAGTTTCATCGTAGACTCCCAGTGAGTGAGCTCAGAGGGGCTAAGGAAGCCATCCTTCTTCACACTCTCCTGGTGCCCGACTGGATCATTAAAACACAAGGGGGAAACCGCCTTTATACTCCAAAGCTGAGAGAGGCCCGTTGTCTGTCTTTCAACTGTTACAAAAGCTTACAATACAGGTATATGGAGAGCCAATACATACACTACCGTTCAAAAGTTTGGGGGCGACTACGAGAGGCGACTACGGGATGCTGGCCTTCTAGGCAGAGTTGCCAAGAAAAAGCCATATCTCAGACTGGCCAATAAAAATAAAAGATTAAGATGGGCAAAAGAACACAGACACTGGACAAAGGAACTCTGCCTTGAAGGCCAGCATCCTGGAGTCGCCTCTTCACTGTTGACATTGAGACTGGTGTTTTGCGGGTACTATTTAATGAAGATGCCAGTTGAGCATTTGTGAGGAGTCTGTTTCTCAAACTAGACACTTTAATGTACTTGTCCTCTTGCTCAGTTGTGCACCGGGGCCTCCCACTCCTCTTTCTATTCTAGTTAGAGCCAGTTTGAGCTGTTCTGTGAAGGGAGTAGTACACAACGTTGTACGAGATCTTCAGTTTCTTGGCAATTCTCGCACGGAATAGCCTTCATTTCTCAGAACAAGAATAGACTGACGATTTTCAGAAGAAAGTTCTTTCTGGCCATTTTGAGCCTGTAATCGAACCCGCAAATGCTGATGCTCCAGATACTCAACTAATCTAAAGAAGGTCAGATGTATTGCTTCTTTAAATCAGCACAACCGTTTTCAGCTGTGCTAACATAATTGCAAAAGGGTTTTCTAATGATCAATTAGCGTTTTAAAATGATAAACTTGGATTAGCTAACACAACGTGCCATTGGAACACAGGAGTGATGGTTGCTGATAATTGACCTCTGTACGCCTATGTAGATATTCCATTTAAAATCAGCTGTTTCCAGCTACAATAGTCATATACAACATTAACAATGTCTACACTCTATTTCTGATCAATTTTATGTTATTTTAATGGACAATTTATTTATTTTTTCTTTCAAAAGCAAGGACATTTCTAAGTGACCCCAAACTTTTGAACAGTAGTGTATGTCAAATGAAAAATATTTAGTTAAATGCAAACATTGCTCTGCTCTGGACAAGATGGCCAAATATATTTGGAGCACGGTGATAACAACACCAAGACTATTATCTATGAGAGTCTGCTGTCGGTTCGATTCAATCACAGACATACCAAGAGCCCCAGCCTCTCTTACCTAGACCATGCGGAAGAATAAGGGACTCACGTCGGCCCTCCAAGGAGTGGGACCTGCGCCCCCTCCAACCCCCGGAGAGCCGCCCGCTGCTCTCCCGGTGGTCAAACTGGCCACAGGTGATGTGCATCTTGTGCAGGGCGGGGTGCACCCCGTCGGGCAGCATGCGGGGGTTGCTGGGGAACATGTGGAATCTGTGGCTGTTCCCCACGATAGACTTGTACACACTGCGCTTGTTGCTCTGGCTCTGGTTGTAGGTCTGAGGGTAA
This sequence comes from Salvelinus alpinus, assembly GCF_045679555.1. Taxonomy (NCBI): domain Eukaryota; kingdom Metazoa; phylum Chordata; class Actinopteri; order Salmoniformes; family Salmonidae; genus Salvelinus; species Salvelinus alpinus. The sequence goes on from NC_092094.1 coordinate 69,844,288, forward strand.
AACAAAAGATGTCCGACAAAGAGTTGGTGGCCGCAGATTAGGGGGTCCGCACTCAAACGAAGAGCGTTTCAAAACGTAGTCAAGATTATTTAAAGCTATTTCATGCCTACAATGCATTCAGAGAGTATTCACACTTTTTCCACATTTTGTTGTGTTACAGCCTGAATTTAAAATGTATGAATTTTTTGATTTGTCGTCACTGGCCTACACACAATACCCGATAATGTGCAAGTGATTTGCTTAACAAGTCACATAATAAGTTGCATGGACTCACTTTGTGTGCAATAATAGTGTCTAACATGACCTTTTTAATGACTACCTCATCTCTGTACCCCACACATACAATTATCTGTAAGATCCCTCAGTCAAGCAGTGAATTTCTAACACAGATTCAACCACAAAGACCAGGAGGTTTTCCAATGCCTCACAAAGACGGGCATCTATTGATAGATGGGTAAAAATAAAAAAAAGAAGACATTGAATATCCCTTTGAGAATGTTGCAGTTAATTACACTTTGTAAGATGTATCCATACACCCAGTCACTACAAGGATACAGGCGTCCTTCCTAACTAAGGGATTTCACCATACGGCCAATGGTGACTTTAAAACAGAGTTGAATGGCTGTGAAAGGAGAAAACTAAGGATGGATCAACAACATTGTAGATACTCCACAATACTAACCTAATTGACAGAGTGAAAAGAAGGAAGCCTGTACAGAATAAGAAACATTCCAAAACATGCATCCTGTTTGCAACAAGGTACTGAATTAGTAATGCAAAAAAATGTGGCAAAGCAATTAACTTTTAGTCCTAAATGCAAACTGTTATGTTTGGGGCAAATCCAATACAACACAAACTTCTAAAAACATGTTTTCACGATTATGAGGTATTGTGTGTAGATGGGCGAGAGGATTTATATATATATTTTTTTTATCCATATTGAATTCAGGCTGTAACACAACAAAATGGGGAATAAGTCAATGAGTATGAATACTTTCTGATGGCACTGTACCTGTTCATTCTCGAGGCAACCGTAGAGCAACTGTTTTGGCGGTTGATCAATGTGTGACAAAACAGGAGAAGCGTGGATTCTTAAAGCAGTGCCAGGTAACGAGGATGTTTGGTCTATCTTCGCATAACAAAGGGAACCAATATAAGAACGGTGAGATGCCTGGGAAGGAGCCAGACACTTGTAAACACTAGACAGTGACTCCAGGGCCAAAAGCCGTCAGACACAAAAGATGGGGCCGGTTGGGGGTTGTGGAATTTGGTATTCTGAAAGAGTGGAAACACAGCTGGGTCTGGAGCACACTTTGTACCTCAGTCTCCCCCTCTCTATTCAACTGTCTAAATAAATATGATGGAGAAAAAAATAAGGACATTCCATTGACCTGGTCCTAGTGCCGTCTTGCTAACCCCTATGTTAATTGTCATGCCAAACATAAACACATTTGGCATGACAACAATCATAGGAATGACCATAGAGGTACAGCACAAAACAGATGTGGGACCATTCCTAAGATTCCAAAGGCAGGAGTTGTTGCTCACTCTCTCCTCTCGTCCCTCGGCCAAGATGACCACTATGCGGCCCTGGCGTTTGCGTCCGGTGCGGCCCATGCGCTGAACCAGGCGGATGGGACTCTTCTGGGCGTCGAAGCACACAATGAGGTCCACCTCGCCTATGTCCAGCCCCTCCTCGCCCACGCAGGTGGACACCAGGGTGTTGAAGCCCCCCTCCCGAAATCTCCGCATCACCTTCGGTACAGAAATCGATACATTTTTATCAGGATGACAGATATTTTCACTGTGCCTGTATGTGAAGTCAATCACAAACATGTATGTCTGTGCTGTCAAGTCATGTGGTTCTAATGATTTGGTGGGTAAGAGCATGGTGATAGCAACATGAGGGTTGTGGAATCGATTCCAGCATGGGTCAGGGCCACAAATACTGAATATGAGTCAGTGAATGGTGCTGAATGACCATATTTGCACACACACACACACACACACACACACACACACACACACACACACACACACACACACACACACACACACACACACACACACACACACACACACACACACACACACACACACACACACACACACACACACACACACACACACACACGTGAATATATACTGTACTTTGTTTGCATCAATAAATACACACAGGCCTATGTACTGAAGGTGGTGGTCCAAAAGGGTTCTTTGACTGTACACATGGGGAAATCCTTTGAAGAACCCTTTTGGGTTACAGGTAGGACGCTCTGTGAAAAAGTTCTTCAAAGGGTTCTTCCATGTGAACAATCGAATAACCATTTTAGGTTCCAGATAGAACATAGAGTGTTTCTACCTCCAGCTGCTCCTTCTGGGTGAACCCTTTGACCCCCTTCCCTGCCGAGGCCTGGCCCATAAAGGTCATGACTTTGACCAGGGGCAGGTGGCGATTTAACATGGCGGCAATCTCCTGCACACTCTCCCGGAACGACGAAAAGATCATCACACGTGAGCTCACTTCCTGGGGCCCAGAGCCTGGGCCAATCAAAGAGGAGAGGAAAAAGAGGTTACTTGCAACCAATGAAAAGGGGGAACCACGGCTCACTTCATGTCGTTGTAAATTAAGTATATGTCTTAAATTTCCTTTTAGGCAACATTTCCTACTGAAATACACACAGCATACATTCGGTTAGTGCCTTCCTCAGTGCGTGCGTGTGTGCGCTCTTACAACCGATCAACTGCTTGTTAAGTGCATCTGCTACCACTCCACGCAAATACGGAATAACAACATCTGGAGCACACTGACTTTAACCATGTCATTCATTCCTGCTGTTTAATTCGGCTCTAGTTAAATATCTTAAAAGGATGAGTCATCGCTAAGAGTCGAGTGCAGTTAGTTGCTACTAACAAGAGAGTAAATTACCAGCGCCGGAGCTCTCAGCCCATGTTTTAAAGTGCCCTAGCACTACCTCCTCCAGCTTCTGCAGTTTGGGGTGGCTGTAGATGAAGGGCACCTCGGGGCCTGGAAGGAAAGCGCAATACACGGCAATCAGGTCAGTCAGGGCCCACGACACCCTCCATAATAAACATTCACAATTAGGAGAAGCGTTGTTGTTTTTTTTACAGCCAGCTGTTGAACAGGTAGTTATTTAAAAAATGACTTGTTACAACAGTACTCGACTAATAATTGCGTAATAATTACACTCCGGTTTCTTTGAGATTCGTTGACACAAACATCACTATGCACCATTTGGTACCAGGTAGTTACCAAATTATGTTGAATTCTTTGAGGTAAGTATTTTTTGGTACTTATTGTTACCACAGTTTCTTAGTATTCACCATGTAAATACCAGGAAAGTACCAGCTTTAACCAGGCTCCTGGCTGTAAAATAAAGTGTTATTATGTGGCTTCAAAAACTGTAGGAACTTTATCCTACCGGTGGGCTTTACAAACACGGCCTCCATCTCCTGGTACAGGTCCATGAAGGTGGCGTTGCGCTGTAGCTCGTTCCTGGCTCGAGACTTCTCTGAGTTGGCATAAACAGAGAAATCACCTGAGCAGAATGCTAGCTATCACTTACAGAGTGCGTGAGTGAGTGAGTGTGCGTGCGCGCGTAGGGAGGTGCCTCCTACCTACCTTTGGTGCCATCCATGATGCCCTGGACATAGAGGAAGAGGGAGCGCAGGCCCATTTGGAGCAACAGCTCGTAGCCATGGTACAGGCTGATACACAGAGCAAAGTCCCCCTCCAGAGCCCCTTGCTGAGCCCTCTGTTAACAGGACCACAAAGATAGGCTTAACGTGTGTCGCTTGACTTAATTTGACAGCAAGACATAACTTGACATCGATTTGCAAGTCAATTTGCCATTGGATTTCCATCGCAAAACAGCAACGTGTTGATTGATCATAGAAGAAAATTAATAGGGGTTACTCTGAGGACATTCCTGCTCCAAAAAAGATGAGCATTGGTTGGCTGTGTATTACAAAATGTTCATAAAGTTATTAAAAGTATAGTGTAAGTCAAGGAATGCCTTTCTCTGTGTGTGTGTGTGTGTGTGTGTGTGTGTGGTGGCACTGTGTGCCTGCATACGTCCGTGTGTATACCGCACCGTGACGTGGGGCGGAGGGTTCTTGCGGAACTGTTCCCGGGCCAGGATGAGCTGGTACTTGGTGAGGGAGTGCAAGTCGCGGTGAGACATCGCCCTGTTCTGGATCAGACGGCCCGTGAACCGTTCCAGTACCTTGAACAACAATGGGCGACACAGACAGGATAAGTTGAGCGCCTATTTCAACAAACGCAACACAAAACCGAAGAAGGCTCTGCAATTATCTGTTCCCCATTTCAGAGCGAGGCAGATTTTATTTACATTTTTTTGTGGCCACAATATTCATATCCTGTAATCTTCCCAGCAGGAGATTGAAGTCTCCAACAGGAAGCCCTGGAACCAGTGTGACTGCAACTATTCAGAATAAGATAAGTCAACTATAGGCTGGTATGGAAGAAAATTAAGAAAATAATGCTTTGTATGGAGTCCTCGATTCACATAAGTCGCTATTCACATTAATTCCAGGGACCTTTTACGTCGCAAAAGCATATTAGATAGATACCAAACAAAGATATTTTTGCCACACACAAGACAAACACATTAGGGAGGATTTCTCCCAATCAAGGTGAGGATTTCAACCGATTGGACATAGTAGTCAGACTGTTTTCTCTGCTATCGCACGGCAAGCGGTACAGGAGCGCCAAGTCTAGGTCCAAGAGGCTTCTAATAATGTACCTACATGTACATATTACCTCGACTAACCGGTGCCCCCGCACATTGACTCTGTACCGGTACCCCCTGTATATAGCCTCGCTGTTGTTATTTTACTGATGCTCTTTAATTATTTGTTACTTTTATTTCTGACTTTTATTTTTTGGTATTTTCTTAAAACTGCATTGTTGGTTAAGGGCTTGTAAGTAAGCATTTCACTAAGGTAAATTAAAACTGTAAATTCAGCGCATGTGACAAATACAATTTGATTCGAGTTGTACAATCCAGCAGGCATGAAGATGACTCTAAATTAAGTTGTTCAATCTTTCAATGGCTGGACTCAAAACTCGCTCTTCCCAAATCCGAAAATCAAAAAGCCATTTTGGGGGATTGGTTTGATTTAGGTCTATTCTCGCTAACACAATCAATCTAATGCTTAGAAATAAAATATCAAAACTTTCCCAGATGCCACAATTCAACAATGACACCTGGGTCGTGTTCATTAGGGAAAGGGGGGTACCTAGTCACTTGTTTGGCGCCTAATGAACACTGCAGATCATAGGCCTTTATTATCAGCACATTCACAATCACAATTGAAATGAGATATTAATGTAAGTAATGGGGCACAAATGTAAATGAATGAGGTCTTATTTCTGAGGGTTCTAATGGAGCGATGGGTTTGTAATCTAGCACTGGGCACTGTGGAGACGTGTGCCAGCTGGGACCGAAGCCTTTGAATGCTTCAAATAGGCTTTTCCACAAACCATTACATAAAGGGATTAGGGGATCAAATGAAAATCAACCCCTCGTGACAAACTGGCCCATCTACCTTTTCAACAGGGCCAGGGTCAGATTTCGAATCAAATCAAAGTTTATTGGTCGCGTAAAACAGATTTGCAGATGTTATCGCAGGTGCAGGGAAATGCTTGTATTTCTAACTCCAACAGTGCAGTAATAATACAGAGAAAACCATACGCACCTACTCAAAAAGTAAAAAGAACAGAATTAAGAAATATATCAATATACACTGCTCAAAAAAATAAAGGGAACACTTAAACAACACAATGTAACTCCAAGTCAATCACACTTCTGTGAAATCAAACTATCCACTTAGGAAGCAACACTGATTGACAATAAATTTCACATGCTGTTGTGCAAATGGAATAGACAACAGGTGGAAATTATAGGCAATTAGCAAGACACCCCCAATAAAGGAGTGGTTCTGCAGGTGGTGACCACAGACCACTTCTCAGTTCCTATGCTTCCTGGCTGATGTTTTGGTCACTTTTGAATGCTGGCGGTGCTTTCACTCTAGTGGTAGCATGAGACGGAGTCTACAACCCACACAAGTGGCTCAGGTAGTGCAGCTCATCCAGGATGGCACATCAATGCGAGTTGTGGCAAGAAGGTTTGCTGTGTCTGTCAGCGTAGTGTCCAGAGCATGGAGGCGCTACCAGGAGACAGGCCAGTACATCAGGAGACGTGGAGGAGGCCGTAGGAGGGCAACAACCCAGCAGCAGGACCACTACCTCCGCCTTTGTGCAAGGAGGAGCAGGAGGAGCACTGCCAGAGCCCTGCAAAATGACCTCCAGCAGGCCACAAATGTGCATGTGTCTGCTCAAACGGTCAGAAACAGACTCCATGAGGGTGGTATGAGGGCCCGACGTCCACAGGTGGGGGTTGTGCTTAGAGCCCAACACCGTGCAGGACGTTTGGCATTTGCCAGAGAACACCAAGATTGGCAAATTCGCCACTGGCGCCCTGAGCTCTTCACAGATGAAAGCAGGTTCACACTGAGCACATGTGTCAGACGTGACAGAGTCTGGAGACGCCGTGGAGAACGTTCTGCTGCCTGCAACATCCTCCAGCATGACCGGTTTGGCGGTGGGTCAGTCATGGTGTGGGGTGGTATTTCTTTGGGGGGCCGCACAGCCCTCCATGTGCTCGCCAGAGGTAGCCTGACTGCCATTAGGTACCGAGATGAGATCCTCAGACCCCTTGTGAGACCATATGCTGGTGCGGTTGGCCATGGGTTCCTCCTAATGCAAGACAATGCTAGACCTCATGTGGCTGGAGTGTGTCAGCAGTTCCTGCAAGAGGAAGGCATTGATGCTATGGACTGGCCCGCCCGTTCCCCAGACCTGAATCCAATTGAGCACATCTGGGACATCATGCCTCGCTCCATCCACCAACGCCACGTTGCACCACAGACTGTCCAGGAGTTGGCGGATGCTTTAGTCCAGGTCTGGGAGGAGATCCCTCAGGAGACCATCCGCCACCTCATCAGGAGCATGCCCAGGCGTTGTAGGGAGGTCATACAGGCACGTGGAGGCCACACACACTACTGAGCCTCATTTTGACTTGTTTTAAGGACATTACATCAAAGTTGGATCAGCCTGTAGTGTGGTTTTCCACTTTAATTTTGAGTGTGACTCCAAATCCAGACCTCCATGGGTTGATAAATTTGATTTGCATTGATCATTTTTGTGTGATTTTGTTGTCAGCACATTCAACTATGTAAAGAAAAAAGTATTTAATAAGAATATTTCATTCATTCAGATCTAGGATGTGTTATTTTAGTGTTCCCTTTATTTTTTTGAGCAGTGTATAACAGTGTGTATACAGTAGACTAGAAATGTGTGTAAAGCAGTAGTTATGTAGGATGAGCTATGACTAGAATACCATATATACATATAAAGTGGGTAAAACAGTATGTAAATATTTTTAAAGTGTCCAGTATTCAATGACTATGTATGTAGGGCAAAGCAGTCTGAGGTGCTGGGTAGAGTACCAGGTGTAGCCGGCTAGTAACAGTGACGAAGGTTCAGAGCAGGGTACTGAGCGGAGGCCGGCTTGCGGTGACTGTTTAACAGTCTGATGGCCTGAAGCTGTTTATCAGTCTCTCTGTCCCAGCTTTGGTGAACCTGTACTGTCTCCTTCTTCCAGATGGTAGCAGGGTGAACAGGCTGCGGCTCGGGTGGCTGAGGTCCTTTATTCTTGGCTTTTCTGTGACACCGGGTGCTGTAGATCTCCTGTAGGGCAGACAGCGTGCCCTCGATGATACACTATATAGTCAAAAGTATGTGGACACCTTAAAATGAGTGTATTCGGCTATTTCAGCCACACCAGTTGCTGACAGGTGTATAAAATTGAGCACACAGCCATGCAATCTCCATAGACAAACATTTGCAGTAGAATGGCCTTACTGAAGAGCTCAGTGACTTTCAACGTGGCACCGTCATAGGATGCCACCATTCCAACAACTCAGTTCATCAACTATCTGCCCTGCTAGAGCTGCCCCGGTCAACTGTAAGTGTTGTTATTGTGAAGTGGAAATGTCTAGGAGCAACAAAGGCTCAGCTGCGAAGTGCTAGGCCACACAAGCTCTCAGAATGGGACCGCCGAGTGCTGTAAAAACACTCACCACGAGTTCCAAATTGCCTCTGGAAGCAATGTCAGCATAACAACTGTTTGTTGGGAGCTTCATGAAAAATGGGGTTCCATGGCCGAGCAGATGCACACAAGCCTAAGATCACCATGCGCAATGCATGAATCACACTTCACCATCTGTGATGAATCACGCAGTCCAACGGATTAATCTAGGTTTGGCGGATGCCAGGAGAACGCTACCTGCTCCAATGCATTGTGCCAACTGTAAAGTTTGGCGGAGGAGGAATAATGGTCTGGGGCTGTTTTCATGGTTTGGGCTAGGCCCCTTAAAGCTACAGCATACAATGACATTCTAGTCGATTCTGTGCTTCCAACTTTGTGGCAACAGTTTGGGGAAGGCCCTTTCCTGTTCCAGCATGACAATGCCTCCGTGCACAAAGCGAGAGCCATACAGAAATGGTTTGTCGAGATTGGTGTGGAAGAACTTGACTGGCCTGCACAGAGCCCTGAGCTCTACCCCATCGAACACCTTTGGTATGAATTGGAACGCCGTCTGCGAGCCAGGTCTAATCGGCCAACATCAGTGCCCTACAGAAATGTCATGCTGGAACAGGAAAGGGCCTTCCCCAAATGTTCGTGGCTGAATGGAAGCAAGTCCCCACAGCAATGTTCCAACATTTAGTGGAAAGGCTTCCCAGAAGAGTGGAGGCTGTTATCGCAACATAGGGGGGAAAGGGGGCTATCTAGTCAATTGTACAACTGAATGCATTCAACTGAAATGTGTCTTCCGCATTTAACCCAACCCCTCTAAATCAGAGAAGTGCGGGGGGCTGCCATAATCGGCATCCACGTCGTCGGCGCCCGGGGGAACAGTGGGTAACTGCCTTGCTCAGGTGCAGAACGACAGATCTTTACCTCGTCAGCTCGGGGATTCGATCCAGAAACCTTTCGGTTACTGGCCCAACGCTCTAACCACTGGGCTACCTGCCGCCCATGATTTCAGAATGAGATGTTCGACGAGCAGCTGTCCAAGTACTTTTGGTCATGTAGTGTACGTTGGGCTGATAGCACCACCCTCTGGTTGTGGAGGTGCCTGAGGTTGAGGAGGTGCTGCTGCTCTTTCTTCACCACACTGTCTGTGTGAAGGGACCATTTCAGGTCGTCAGTGATGTGCACACGAGGAACTTGAAGCTTGTGACCCTCGACACGAAGGCCCTGTCGATGTGGATGAGGGTGTGCTCTGTCTTGGGGGGAGGGGGGTGATATTTGTGTGTCTAACTCTCTCACTCATTATTCACAATTAATTCAGGATTATCTTTAATCATGGTAGCACCCACATTAATGTAGAAGTGTTCCGAAACATATTCTGTTCTTATTTACAATAAAAGTGACTCCAAAATGACAATACATTATTTACCTAGGAGCTAGGAACATAAGCATTTCACACCAGTCATAACATCTGCAAAATATGTGTACGCGACCAGTACAATTTTATTTTATTTGAATGCTGGCACCTATCCACCGTTTTAGATTTGGATAAGTTCTAACAGTGGGAACAACATCCTCTGCGCACTTCCTGATGAATCCAGTCACGAGTCAGTGTATACGTCGTTACTATTCTCAACGTTAAACCGTCCTTACCACGGGAGTTTCCTGTTTAAGTTTCTGCCTATAGGTGGGAAGGAGCAGAATGAAGACGTGATCTGATCTGCAGAAAGGGGGTGTGGGGGGAGGGCCTTGCAGCCGCCCGGAAAGGGCGATTAAAAATGATCCAGAGTATGTGATGCGCGTGCAGCAGGAGATGTGTTTTTTTTTTTTTTTTTTTTTTTTTTATAAATTTTATCCCCTTTTCTCCCCAATTTTTCGTGGTATCCAATCGCTAGTAATTACTATCTTGTCTCATCGCTACAACTCCCGTACGGGCTCGGGAGAGACGAAGGTCGAAAGTCATGCGTCCTCCGAAGCACAACCCAACCAGCCGCACTGCTTCTTAACACAGCGCGCCTCCAACCCGGAAGCCAGCCGCACCAATGTGTCGGAGGAAACACCGTGCACCCGCCCCCCTCAGTTAGCGCGCACTGCGCCCGGCCCGCCACAGGAGTCGCTGGAGCGCGATGAGACAAGGATATCCCTACCGGCCAAACCCTCCCTAACCCGGACGACGCTAAGCCAATTGTGCGTCGCCCCACGGACCTCCCGGTCGCGGCCGGCTGCGACAGAGCCTGGGCGCGAACCCAGACTCTGGTGGCGCAGCATAGCACTGCGATGCAGTGCCCTAGACCACTGCGCCACCCGGGAGGCCCTTAGCAGGAGATGTGTTGATAGAATTTCGGTAGCATTTTCTTCAGATTTCCTTTATTAAAGTCCCCAGCTAAAATAAATGCAGCCTCAGGATAAGCGGCTTCCAGTTTGCACAATCCAGCATAGTTTCTTGAGAGACGTTGTGGCATCTGCTTGTGAGCGAAAATACACGGCAGTGACGATTTGATGTTGAGGTATTCCAGATCACAATCTCACCATGAAACAACATTTTGGGTTTGGTGAATTACTGGAAACTGACTACTAGGCCTAACCCCCCATGGCTCTCATCACAGACTCACACGCTAGCTGGAAGCATGCTACACTACTCAATTGATGGCGCCGAAAGACATGGCAGCTCTGCTACTAGCTCCGAAGCAACTTTGCAGTATTTTTAGTTATTTCTTACATTATTAGCGTTTGTGTTACAGAACGTTTGTGTTATTACATACAGCCGGAAATAACTTTTGGATATCAGAGCGGCGGTAACTCACAAGCATTCTGACCAGAAATACGACTTCCCAAATTTGATCCTTTGTTCATATCCCCCAAGGCAATTGAACTTATTCCAGTGGCTGTTCCAAGACGCCGCCGGCGGAGAAGAGGTATTTGGAGCGGACTTGAAGTCCGACTCAGGAGACGTGCACACCATCCACCACTTCCGAGTATATTACTCACTAATGTTCAGTCCATGGACAATAAAGTAGACGAGCTCAGGGACTGTAACATACTCTGTTTCACAGAATCATGGCTCTCTCCGGATATACTGTCCCCATCCATACAGCCAGCTGGGTTCTCAGTACATCGCGCAGACAGGAATAAACAACTGTCCAGGAAGAAGAAAAACAGAGATGTATGTTTCATGATTAACTAGTCATGGTGTGATTGTGATAACGTAGAGGAACTCAAGTCCTTTACTTCACCCAACCTAGAATACCTCACAATCAAATGCAGACCGTATTACCTCCCAAGAAAATTCTCTTCGGTTAGTCACAGCCGTGTATATTCCCCCTCAAGCCGATACCACAACAGCCCTCAAGGAACTACACTGGACTTTGTGGATTTGGAAACCACATATCCCTGAGGCTGCATTTATTGTAGCTGGGGACTTTTAACACAAATTTGAGGAAAACGCTACCAAAGTTCTATCAACACATCGACTGTAGTACTCTCACTGATAAAACTCTCAACCACTGTTACTCTCCCTTCCAGGATGGCTACAAAGCCCTCCCCCGCTCCCCCTTTGGCAAATCAGATCACAACTCAATTTGGCTCCTCCCTTCCTATAGGTAAAAACTCAAACAGGAAGTTCCCGTGATAAGGTCAATTCAGTGCTGGTCTGACCAATCGGAATCCATGCTTCAATATTGTTTTGATCACATGGACTGGGATATGTTCTGAGTTGCCTCTGAGAATAACATTGACGTATACACTGACACGGTGACGGAGTTCATCAGGAAGTGTGTAGGGGATGTTGTTCACACTGACTAATAAAACCTACCCAAACCGAAAACCGTGGATGGATGGCAGCATTTGCGCAAAACTGAAAGCGCTAACCACTGCATTTAACCACAGCAAGGTCTCTGGGAATATGGTTGAATACAAACAGTGCAGTAATGCCCTCCATAAGGCAATCAAACAGGCAAAATGTCAGTACAGAGACAAAGTGGAGTCGCAATTCAACAGCTCAGATACGAGACGTACGTGGCAGGGACTCCAGACAATCACAGATTACAACAGGAAAAGCAGCCACGTCACAGACACCGAAGCCTTGCAACCGAATAAACTAAACACCTTCTTCGCCCGCTTTGAGGATAACACAGTGCCACCGACGCGGCCCTCTCCCGGGGACTGTGGTCTTTCATTCTCCGTGGCCGACGTGAGTAAGACATTTAAGCGTGTTAACCCTCGCAAGGATGCCGTCCCATACGGCATCACTAGCCGTATCCTCAAAGCATGCGCAGACCAGCTGGCTAGAGTGTTTACGGACATATTCAATCTCTCCCTATCCCAGTCTGCCTTCCCCACTTGCCTCGAGATGTCCACCATTGTTCCTGTACCCAGGAAAGCAAAGGTAACTGAACTAAATCAATATTGCCCTGTAGTTCTTAGAGAGGCTAGTTAAGATCATATCACCTTCACCTTACATGACACCCTAGACACACTTCAATTTGCATACCACCCCAATAGATCCACAGATTATGTATTCGGAAAGTATTCAGACCCCTTGACTTCCCACTTTTTGTTACTTTAACAGCCTTAATAAATAAAACATTTCCCTCAACAATCTACACGCGATACCCCATAATTAGTTCCTCTCTGGAGATGGGTGAACCTTCCAGAAGGACAACCATCTCTACAGCACTCCACCAATCAGGCCTTTAAGCTAGAGTGGCCAGACGGACTCTACTCCTCAGTAAAAGGCACATGACAGCCCACTTGGAGTTTGCCGAAAGGCACCTAAAGGACTCTGACCATGAGAAACATGATTCTCTGGTCTGATGAAACCAAAGTTAAACTATTTGACCTGAATGCCAAGCGTCACGTCTGGAGGAAACCTGCCACCATCCCTATGGTGAAGCATGGTGGTGGCAGCATCATGCTGTGGGGATGTTTTTCAGCGGAAGGGACTGGGAGACCAGTCAGGATCGAGGCAAAGATGATTCACTAACATTAAGTGGCTGCTGCCAACATACTGACTCAAATCTCTAGCCACTTTAATAATTACAAAATTTGATGTAATAAATGTATCACTAGCCACTTTAAACAATGCCACTTTATATAATGTTTACATACCCTACATTACTCATCTCATATGTATATACTGTACTCTATACCATCTACTGCATCTAGCCTATGACGTTCGGCCATCGCTCATCCATATATTTATATGTACATATTCTTATTCATTCCTTTACACTTGTGTGCAAAAGGTAGTTGTGAAATTGTTAGATTACTTGTTAGATATTACTGCATGGTCGGAACTAGAAGCACAAGCATTTTGCTACACTCGCCTTAACATCTGCTAACCATGTGTATGTGATCAATAAAATGTGATGTCTGTAGACAATATAATGGCATAATGATCCACAGTGGGTGAAGGTCAGAGCCACATCTCTTTATTTGACTCTGGCAACGGTGTTTTATAGTGCTGCAGCCATAGAAATCCATCATGAGTTTAATTGCCAGGGTTAGAGGCCCCTTAAGCCCCTTCTACAGATTCTATTTCTATGGCTGCATCCACGTTGCCCAGAAATTAAGGTACAAGACGACGCCAATAGATGGCTCCTAAGCAACTTTGTTACAAGCATTCCGCTACACCCGCAACATCTGCCAATGTACATTTTAAATGATTTGAACAATAAAAGATCCTCTGAATCAAAACCTGCTTTGAGCAGTTGTTTCTGTCACTTGTGTGTACTTAACCAGAGTGGTTAAGTATACTGAACAAAAATAAACGCAACATGTAAAGTGTTGGTATCATGTTTCATGAGCTGAAATAAAAGATCCCAGAAATGTCCATACGCATAAAAAGCGTACTTCTCTCAAATTTTAGACGCAAATTTAGTTACATCCCTGTTACTGAGCATTTCTCCTGTGCCAAGATATTCCATCCACCTGACAGGTGTTGCATATCAAGAATCTGATTAAACAGAATGATCATTATACAGGTGCACCTTGTGCTGGGGACAATAAAAGGCCACTTTAAAATGTACAGCTTTGTCACACAAAACAATGCCACAGATGTCTCAAGTTGAGGGAGCGTGCAATTGGCAGCTGATGAATTTGGGTTTACACAACTGAAGAATTTCTTCAAACTGTCAGAAACCGTCTCAGGGAAGCTCATTTGCGTGCTCGTTGTCCTCACCAGGGTCTTGACCTGTGGCGTCGCTTGCTGATGTCAACGTTGTGAACAGAGTGCCCCTTGGTGGCGTTGGGGTTATGGTATGGGCAGGCTTAACCTACGGACAACGAACACAATTGCATTTTATCGATGGCAATTTGAATGCACAGAGATACCGTGGCAAGATCCTGAGGCCCATTGTTGTGCCATTCATCTGCAGCCATCACCACGTTTCAGCATATAATGCACGGCCCCATGTCGCAAGGATCTATACACAATTCCTGGAAGCTGAAAATATCCCAGTTCTTCCATGGCCTGCATTCTCCCCAGACACGTCACCCATTGAGCACGTTTGGGATGCTCTGGATCGACGTGTAACGACAGTGTGTTCCAGTTCCCGCCAATATCCAGCAACTTCGCACAGCCATTGAAGAGGAGTGGGACAACATTCCACAGGTCACAATCAACAGCCTGATCAACTCTATGCGAAGGAGATGTGTGTCACGCTGCACGAGGCAAATGGTGGTCACACCAGATACTGATTGGGTCTCTGATCCATGCCACCTACTTTTTTAGGTATCTGTGACCAACGGATGCATATCTGTATTCCCAGTCATGCAAAATCCATAGATAGGGCCTAATGAAGTTATTTAAAATTGACTGACTTCCTTATATGGAACTGTAACACAGTAAAATCTCTGAAATGGTTGCATGTTGCGTTTATATTTTTGTTCAGTGTAGTATGCTAGTGACCATCCGTTGACCTGAAGAAAGGTCATAGGTAAAGCAAGTGAATTAAAGGTGAAGCAACAGGGCAAGGTGCACAGGGGGCGGGGGCCCTGGGTGCACATTTTAGTTTTGCCCTAGCACTACACAGCTGATACAAATAACCAACTCATCATCAAGCTTTGATTATTTGAATCGGCTGTGTAGTGCTTCAACCAAAACGTGGAGAATTTTTTATTTATTCTCATTATAACCCATATATTATCATTATAGTCTAAAGACCAGCTTTCCCATGAGCTCCATTTCAGACACCCACCAGTTGGCAGACAGAACTCATGAGCTGCAGGAACGGGAGGATGGTGAGTACTGGAACCCACAACACTGACAGCTCGTGTTCATATACAGTGGCATCATGAAGTCATTCAAATTCTGTGGAAGGAAAGAGAAGATAAGCGGAGTGGGCGGGGAACCGCTGAGTGAAGCGAGCATGGGCCTGGGAGCTGAACAGGGACTAACGTTGGGGAAAGCGGAATTTTATGCAAATCTTCTGCGATATCGCGGCGTGAGTGACCAATCGAAGCTCGCCATAACTTTCAGCCCCTACTGGATTGGCTGACATGGGCTGTTGATACCTAGCTCTACCTAGGTTGCTTGCTAGCACCCCCATGAGGGCGAAGCTAGCATAGCTAGCCGAGTGCCACTAGTACAGTCTATCTTGGCCGTGAGGCTTACAGAGCAAACTCGGTGAAGGAGCTCTCTCCTCATTGGCTGAGCGAGTGTGGAGTTAGGTGGCGTGGGAGCCAATCGAGTGGCCTTTCTTCTTTGTAGCTATTAATTTACAGGCCAATACATTGCTGCATGTCTACAATGGATGCCGGTGCACAGGATCTGTGTCATGGCCCAAGTTAGATTAGATAATTATCACCGCAGGTGAAAGCGGTCAAGAGGTCAACAGGCTTCACTTGACTATAAATAAACTTGTTTTTTGGGATTGCAGCCCTTCTTTAGGGCCAAGTTACCCCAGATGACCACTGACTGACCAGCTGGTTTTGAGTGTGCCCCATGTATCACATCACAGAGCAGAGGATTATATAAATGTCCTCATGTCAGCATATTCTCTATCACTCTTTAATAACCCTGTCCCTTCCCATCTCCCCTACTCGATGGACTCAAGATAATTAATTCATGATATGCATTTCTGGCCAAAGATGTGCGAGAGAAACAATTCTCCCAGTTACTGAAAAAAAACACCATCCCACTCTGATGTATTTGCAAAACAACATTTGTACCTAATTCACTGTCTACCCGATTTAAAACAATAGCAATTTTTAATGACAAAGGGAAAGCAGAACGTCTGAATTCAGGCAAAGTTGTTCAGGTGAATGAACTTCAGCATTTATCACGTCTTGCAGTAGGAGTGGCCAGGTGTCATGTGGTGTCCCATTATCTATACACGTCAAGATAGGTTCAACAGCATATGGAAAGCAGCGCGTTATGACAGGCAAGGTATTTGTCTTGCAGTCTTCGACGATTAATAACGTCAGTAGAATACGTTTGAAATGGTTTCTGTAAATAGAATATAGGTTGCACAGCCGTGTAAATAAAACGAGCGCGTCAAGACTTGAGCAAAAATGGCCCTGAAGTTTTCCTAAATCGGATTTAACCTGGATCAGAATTTACCGCATCGGATTGTGACTGGAACGCGCTCGGATCTACCACCAAAAGCTGTCTTTCTTTAGACCCAACAGTACACATTTGCTTTGAAATACGTTTATTTAAAGTATTTTTTCCAAGAGTGGAGAATGCATCCTGGCAATTGTCGTATGAATGGAGGTGGTGGACTCGATGGTATCGGTGGTGGAGACCGCAGCGAATCCGTATTTGGGACGATCACGCTAGAGGATCTGGAATCTTTTTCGGAAGACCAGCTGTCAGATTCGGGCAATGGAAGTCTGGAAGAGGAGAGTGAGACGATGGAGGGCGAAGGGCAGCAAGACCGATTGCTGCGCTACTGGCAGGACGCTGCTCGGGGACACCAAGTCGAAGTGCCTCGAGGTAAAGCATTTGGGATTTAGAGCACACACTGTACAGTTCGAATTTAGAAAGTAGTGGATTTTGTATGGGCAATTCTCTTGGGGCAATGATGTATGGACAGTATAAACAAAACTGTTGACACTGTTTATTGTGACAACAATAAATGTGCAAAGTTGGCTACTTTTGTTTTTATTTTGTGTTTCATCGATTGACCTAGTTCTGCGTGAGAGATCAGCCGCAAATTCGAACTCGAACTATTCCTGTAGTCGACGTCATCATGAACACACACAAATGAACGCTACTTTTTTTCACAAATAGACATACAGTGATCATCATTAAACTCTTAAACCATTGTCGACGTCGTTTAAACTCTCGGTCAATGTTGACGGCTGTCAAAACAGTGCATTGTGGGTAATGTGCTGTGTCCCAGCCAAGAAACGGGATACATTGTATCAGAGCTCAAGACAATGTATACATTCACACAAGCGGTACTATTGTCACTAGGCTAGTTAAGGAACACTGAAAAGTATTAAACACGTATAATGTACTTGAGCTACATGAAATCCTAGGCTGTGAATAATGCCATGTGTGAAAATGAGGGGCTAGCCTAGAAAAATGAGTGATTGTAGCAAGTAACATGACGGATGTCACTTAAAGCCCCTAATCCTTTTGCCCATCATGGCCAGTAAAGGCGCTTTTAAAATGATTAACAAACCCTGATCCAACAGATTACGACTCTGCAAGCCATTTTGGCAGGCATCCCCATGCCAATGACATTTTAAGAAATGCATCTGTTAAGAAATCGTTTTCCTAACATAAATCTTGAAGATGGAAAAATTGTCTGGTCAGTGGAAAAACGAAATGGAAAAATAGTTAAATTTCAATAAAACTGTATTCATCCCTGAGGGACAATAATTGCTGTGCATAGAAGGAGAGGGAAATAGGGCCTTACAGGGGTCAGTGAATGTTCAGGTCAACCCCCCTCATTCAAGATTTACCTTTAGGTTGTAATGTTAACATCAGTGGGGAGTGTTCGTTTGTGGGGATGACAGACATGGATAGTTTTGATAAAAGAAAATTCCACTTTTAAAAAAAAATTACGGAACCTTTGACTCTTTGAATACCCCTGCTGTAAACAAATGCCAAATGAAATGTGGTAATTAGAATCCTAACTGAAAGTATTAACAATTTAAATATTGAACATACTCTTTCAGCAAAGAAAAAAATATTGACAGCAATGTTTCAGGCCCTGAAAATGGCGTCACTTTTTCAGAACCTACCTCTCAGAAACATTATAGCCAGAATACAGTAATGGCTGAAAAATGGGCCGAATTTGGCCGGTGGATGGTTTTACCCCCCATGTTTTGAGCCCAAAAATATGTTTTTATTAGTGTTGGACATAAACAAAACACCTGGAAATCAGCTCCAAGTGATTTTTATTTAAGACATCTGTTCAAGTATTCCCATGCATAATAGAAAGAAACATGTGATCGTATACAAATGTAAGCAAGGTTTGAAATTGTTTTTGTCAAACATATGTTTGGTCTTCTTGAGGTCAATTTGCCATCTACAAATTTGTAATTATGTTCCTGCCGCCCGACTATCCTCTCAAGAAAAGAAATACAAATCGGCCCGTGGCTGAATCTAGTTGATGATCCCTGCCATATAGCCTACAAAAAACCCCAGGTTGAAAGACACTGTTCTGTTCTGGAGAATGTGAATATTTTGTCCTGAATTTAACACCCCTGCAAGGTTAACATGAGGCAACAACACTGAGTGACTCAATTCCCCCTGCAGATTGCAGCAGTCTGCATGTACAGTAAAACAAAGGATAGGCCTCCTATTGCACACAGAAGCCAGTACTGCGACGCTGTACTGCGACCAGATTTGTACCCAGAACTGCTTATATTTCTGAAAGGAAACTGAGCAAAATTGTGCCTGACCTACTAGGTCGTCTGGAATGCAGACTGGGTTTGCAGCAGGCAGCCAGCAGCAAAATTACAGAAGGCTGACGGGGTACACACAGACTGGGCTGTCTATGCTGCTGTCCCCAGAGTAAAGTCAAAACCTCTGAACCTAAATAGTACTACCGCTGTTCAATCTACATTCTAGGTATCCCCTCCACTACAGTCCAGTTGGGCACATGCCAAAGTCAAGCCAAAACCTCTGAGCATGACTAGTATCGCTGGTGTTTTAACTCGATTCTAGCAATTCAAACCTGCAGTCTGGGGTTGTGTTCAGTAGGACACACTACCAAAACATTATTGGACATATCCACAGCCCCTCTGTGTTTTGAGTTGGTTTCCTCAAATGTATTGCCTAATGAACACAACTAGGGCTGCGCGATATCAAATTAATTAGATGAATTCTAATGTATGTTTTGGCGCTATATTCCAAATGCCTATATTGTAAGAATACATTTTTTTTTAATGAGCGTTTATGTCCACTTGTTGTCTTTTTGGTCTCATCTCCTTTGCGTCTTCTGTGCAATAGCTTGTAGGCTGTGTACCTTCCAATTCTCTCACACACACACACACACACACACACCAAGCCACTTACAGCAAAACAGATGAGAGATCACTTTTTCCTCTGACAAGCAGATTGAACTCGCTATTTGCATTTGAGGTTTGGTCCAACAGAAAATCGGTCATATGGAAACAAACACATTGAGACATTTTACTGTAATAAAGAATTCAACCTTTAACACGCTTTTTATGTTTCAACTCCTCAAATTGCGAGTAGAACAAACTACTAAAACTAGTATGAATGAACATAGATTCTGGAAAATATATGCTTGGTTTGTCTCGTGCGGTTCCGCCAGCAGCATTTTAGCCGAAGACTGTTATTCTAGCTGTCTAGTCTGTTTTATAGATGATCAATAAGCATAAAACACAATTATATAAGGAATTGGCAACTCTCCTTTTGAGAAAGGTAGGCCACTTGATTTCACATCTGAAGAAAGTGGACAAGCATGCTTTTCAAACAGTTGGAGACAGAAGGGTGTGTTCATAACAATGCAACTGTTCTACCTTGTTAGCAAATAGATCCAAGTTGGCTAAACTTGAAATATAAAAGATTAGCTGGCTACTCACTATCACGTGTTTGAGACCTGTGTCTATTTTCTAATGCCTGCTACAAGAAGTTAGTCATTATTATTGAATGTGCATTATGCATGGTTCTGGTTAAATTTGTAATGCTTTTTTCATAGGCTTATGTTTAGCCTTCAACTATAAAACCCACTCATTTAATTATTCTATGTATAATTTCACAAGCTCTGAATTCATTAGATTATTGCCGACTGTCAAATGCAGTGTATTTGACCTTTAAATTGTATAAGAAAGCTTATTTAGAATAACACTACATGACAAAGTATTGAACATCTCATTCCAAAATCATGGGCATTAATATGGAGTTGCTTTTTATTTATTTTTTTCTGCTATAACAGCCTCCACTCTTCTGGGAAGGCTTTCCACTAGATGTTGGAACATTGCTTCAGGGACTTGCTTACATTCAGCCACGCGCATTAGTGAGGTCGGGCACTGATGTAGGGCGATTAGGCCTGGTACGCAGTCGGCGTTCCAATTTATCCCGAAGGTGTTCGATGGGGTTGAGGTCAGGGCTCTGTGCAGGCCAGTCAAGTTCTTCCACACTGATCTCAACAAACCATTTTCTGTATGGCCCTTGCTTGGTGCATGGGGGCATTGTCATGCTGAAACAGGAAAGGGCTTTCCCCCAAACTGTTGCCACAAAGTTGGAAGCACATAATCGTCTAGAATGTCATTGTATGCTGTAGGGTTAAGATTTCCCTTCACTGGAACTAAGGCGCCTATCCCGAACCATGAAAAACAGCTCCAGACCATTATTCCTCTGCCACCAAACTTTACACTTGGCCTATGCATTGGGGCAGGTAGCGTACTCATGGCATCCGCAAAACCCAGATTTGTCCGTCGTACTGCCAGATGGTGAAGCGTGATACAACGCGTTTCCACTGCTCCAGAGTCCAATGGCGGCAAGCTTTACACCACTCCAGCCGACACTTGGTATTGCGCATGGTGATCTTAGGCTTGTGGTGCGGCTGTTCGGCCATGGAAACCCATTTTATGAAGCTCCCGACTAACAGTTCTTGTGCTGACGTTGCTTCCAGAGGCAGTTAGGAACTCGGTAGTGAGTGTTGCAACCCACCACTTCAGCACTCGGTGGTCTCATTCGGTGAGCTTGTGTGGCCTACCACTTCGCGGCTGAGCCATTGTTGCTCCTAGACATTTCCACTTCACAATAACGGCACTTACAGTTGACCGGGGCAGCTCTATCAGAGCAGAAATTTGATGAACTGACTTGATGGAAAGGTGGCATCCTATGACGGTGCCACGTTGAATGTTACTGAAGTTCTTCAGTAAGGCCATTCTACTGTCAATGTTTGTCTATGGAGATTGCATGGCCTTGTGCTCAATTTCATACAACTGTCAGCTGTGGCTAAAATAGTCAAATCCACTAATTTGAAGGGGTGTCTACATAATTGTATATTGTGAATCGCCCATAAGTTAGAAGGGAGAAAGAAAATCTAGATATGATTATTAGGCCATATCGCCCAGCTCTAAACACAACCCAGGTTGAAGTAGGCTAGTGTCAAAGCCACAGGTTAGAAATAAACACCCTTTTGTTTGGATGTGTAGGCTGCTGAACATTGAGTGATGAGGTTATGGTATGCTGCTTACGGAGTTCCAGTTAGGCTGGGACTTCTGCCTGTTCCTTCTCTCCTCTGACTAACTAACTGGAGACTTAGCATGGAGCCGCCGTTGAGGCATTAAAGGCTTAACAGATGAGATATAGCCTAGCCTGCTCTGGTTAAGGGAAAGCTTGGGCTATTAAATCCTGTCCTGAAATACGGTGGGTTACAATGTTGTACAGTAAACCTCTGCCCACTCCCCCACGCGCTCTTGGGCTTTGAATGGTGCTCAAAAGGTGTTCAGTCAATTTATTAAGATCTTCCTGTCTGTGTCCATTGTAATACCACCGTAATAAAACAGACAGACTACACTTTGGTTTGCGCAACACTCGATGCAGCCTTTCTATTGAAGGAGTTTCTGAACTGTACATAGAAATGTCAATAAGCACATTTCCACGAATAAAGATTAGGCTACACTGTACTATAGCCTAGCACTCATGTGAACAATACCCCCTTCATACACTAGAGGTCATCTGTGATTGAGAGATCTTTCACAATATTGGGCTGCAGTCAGTTAGGCTTATGGTTACAAATGAAGGGAGAAGTTGAAACGTGGATTATTACGCTCGTCTAGTAGAACATTTGGTTTTGTATTCAGTTAGCACACTATGTATTCATTCAGATCTCATTTTAGAATGAATGTTCTCTACCCTGACACTTGTTTAAACCATGTCTGATGGAATTACCACATTTTCAAAAATCGCAATTGCAATATAAGGCCCACACCCCCCCAAAATAGCAATTAGATATTTGCTCCGACTCGTGCAGCCGTACAGTATTTAGTCAAATACGGTATATAGGGCCCAGCCCTATTCTCGTGTTAGTAGGCACTGGGCATGATTGTAATCCATGCCCAGCCCTCTAGTAAATTGTGACGAACTCACAAAACTCTGTTTTGGATGAGTGACTTTATGACCAACATTATCCTATTTACACTTTGTAGACAATTTTTACACTAGAATTAATGTTTCTGACTCATGTCGGCAGGTAGCCTAGCAGTTAAGAGTGTTGGGCCGGTTCGAATTCCCGAGCCGACTAGGCGAAAATTCTGTCTGTGCCCTTGAGCAAGGCACTTAACCCTAATTGCTGATGTATGTCGGCAGGTAGCATCGTGGTTAGAGCGTTGGGCCAGTAACCAAAAGGTTGCTAGATCGAATCCCCGAGCTGACGAGGTAAAAATCTGTCGTTCTGCCCCCGAACAAGGAAGTTAACCCACTGTTCCTAGGCCGCCATTGTAAATAAGAATTTGTTCCGACTTGCCTAGTTAAATAAAGGTCAAATAAAAATAAGTCGCTCTGGATAAGAGCATCTGCTAAATGACAAGTAAAAGATGCCCCTTATGCTGTTTTAAACCAGAGAAGTTGGTTCTAAGGGGCAATTAACCTTTAAAGAAACAATGACCCTCCTTCCCAAAAATATTAGCAGACCGTCATAATACGTCACCCATGTATGATCATGCACATCACCCCACCATCTTAGTCATCTACTGACCATCTGCTCGCTGATAAATTGTAGGCCTAATGTGTTGAAATGGCAATGGAGCCATTAGCCGATACAAATAGTTGGAGCGGGAGACATTGCCGCACATGCAACTAAATATTTTGCTGTGCGACATGGAGTAAATCCTATATTAAATGACTTTTTAGTAGTTGTAAGGCTTTGCTGTACCATTATTTCCCAGAGCACAGATTTATTAGCGCCACGCTTGCACCATTAATACAGCAAACTGCCGGTTTCCAACCCAAACCGTTCAAAAGATCTGACCCATATTACCGGCGTAATGGTTCTTCCTCTGTCATGGGGAATTAGAAAATAATCTACTTCTATACAAATGTTGATCAGTACAATAAAAAGTGCTACATGGACAGGGAAACAGATTTTCATGGCTTTACAGATGACATCAGCCAAAAAAAGCTAAATAACTCAATGCGTGCACACCTCTATTGAATATGCATTCACCTGTATTGAATAGGCCTAGGATACATCTTGATTTACCCAGTTTATCAGATTTATAGGCTTGGGTGGTATAATACACTGTATATCCTTTTTTTTTGTAGCTACTTTAAGTAAATACCTGCAGTCAACTTATGCAATACGTTAGATAAGCCTAAAGAAGATTGCATTCTTCATTTCACCGGTCACATCATTTTTCATTAGGAAGTTTACCTGTAGTCCCCAGTCAGTGGCATTTGTTTTCAAGCACACAACGACGAGAGAACGGCGCCTTGCGTGTCACTCACTGTTGTGCAGCATGCGCCAGGTGACGTAGTTAATACCGAATTCACAACTAAATGTTTGCCAGCTAGATGTCTTAAGTTACCTACCTAAAATGTTGCAGTTGTGCATTTGGTTTGCTAATTTAGTAGCTA
Organism: Salvelinus alpinus; assembly: GCF_045679555.1. Classification (NCBI taxonomy): domain Eukaryota; kingdom Metazoa; phylum Chordata; class Actinopteri; order Salmoniformes; family Salmonidae; genus Salvelinus; species Salvelinus alpinus. Next base: position 69,868,435 of record NC_092094.1, read on the forward strand.
GTTAGCTATCGTGCTAAGTGGTTAGCTTCTTCCCAAATCAAGCTTTGTTTGGTAACAGTAGAGAAACCCCTCCTGAATCAAGAGCCTTGATGTCTAATTGTTTTGTGCATGCAGCCAACTGAGTAGCATTTTTGTTGTTACTTGTATATTTTATGAGCTGGGATGTCTGTCCTGCAAATACTTTCGGTCAGAACTGTAAAAAGTTTCCAATGCGCTCGTTAGCATTCTCTATGGGATTGTACATGTACTTGTTAGCATTGCTAACCTTCGGATTCCAGAGGCTGTCGGGTATGAAATTAGTGCCCCTTTGTGTTCAGTGCCGGTATTACAAAACATCCCGGGATGGCACAAGGTCGGTATGAAAATCTGGATACTGCCCAAGCCTACTGTAGACTGAACACTATAGGCCAGGGGTTCCCAAACTTTTTTGACCCACGACCCCAATTTGATATCTGAAAATTCTCACGACCCCAACCATGTGAAAACTAATGTAATTAACAACCAATGTTTACTTTTTGATTTGGGGTAATGGCCAAAAATTGAAAAACGAACAGTATTTCTGATTGTCTTCTCAACTCACCATCACATACTTTTAAATGTGGGGCTATGACAGTCAATTGTAGGTACCAAAATGCTCGTTCAAGCTTGAGGCGAGCAGTCATTACTCATGTGGGAAACTTACTGATGCCGTTTTCTGTTATAAACATGCACAGCCAAGAGGAGGCATGGTTCGCTTTTGAAAGACTCTCCAATCAGAATTCTTTCCTCTGATCTGAATCCACTGACTCAAGTCAATCTGTAGAATGTTTTTGTATTTCCCCTGCATGCTTGTGTTCAGTTGACCAAATATGTGTTACAAAGGCAAGGAGACACATTTTATTACAAAGAACATCAAGTCTTTTAAAAAAAGAAAAAAAAGTTTAAATCCATTGTAAATGACATCAGTTCCTTTCTTAATGTCAAATCTTTTTAACAATCCCCCTCGATAACCACCAAGCCTCGGTGTGAAACATTGTCATGCTCTGATCCCATATCTCCACATAGTTTTACGAACAGAAGTGCGTGCAGCGGATGTGGTTTGATGTAGTTTATAATCGAAGATAGTCGCCAGTTGCTCTCGGTGTATCATACAATGCGTCCATATGGCAGAGGGAGACACCTTCGTAACTAGAGTGCAGAGGCCTGCCCGCCGTAGATGGCGCACCATCTGTGCAAAAGCCCACCATTTCGATCCCATAGGATCTGTTTTCGTCAATATAGCCACGTAGCACACTGAACATCCCCTGTGCCTTTTTATGCTCGGGAATCGTGAGACAGAACAATGTTCACATGAATAGCATCCCCCGACATGTATAGCAAACAAAAGAAAGTCAATCCACGGGCATCTTGGCCGTCACAGCTAACGTCCATTTGGAGTGCATAAGCTGGGGAGTTTGAGTCCGAGTTCTCTTGATTGCTAGCAATAGCATAAATTCTTTAACAGTGTCATGACAAAAGGTATTTGAGTTTCTGTGCCTCTGCACATTGTTTTTCACCATATCAATTGCGGCCGGTAATATCAAAGTCTCCGCAATAGTGTGTGGTTTCAGAGCATAACGGGGCCTAGCCATTCACCTTGGGAATGATTCAAGTGCAACAGTCAAGTGAACTAATTTTATCTTTCAAATTTGAATAATTTATTAGATTAAGGTTAAACCACATAAGATTCTCTCAAAATCATGCATATTTTTTTCCCCTTCAGGATTTTGGAAATTCTCCCGCGACCCCATTTTTATATCAGGCGACCCCTAGTTTGGGAACGGCGACTATAGTCTATAGACTGCAATAGGAAACCAATACTTCTTGTACTACTACTAGCTACAGTCATGCCATAGGGGTCTATATATTTCAGCACCTTGGCCTTTGCCTCAACTAGTTTGACTTCTATTAGGCAGGTTGGCAGACAACGTTTTTCTGAAACTGTGGAGCCCAAGTCCGGATCGGAAATGTAAGAGTTTTGTTAGTAGCACTACAGCATTGTCATTAAGCATACAGCTTAACTTCACATTTGTTGTACTTGAAGGTAGGGTTGCAAAATTCCCCACTATTTCCCCATAACATGTGACGGTCCTGGACTACGGCGACCCTACTTGACGCAACTCGATAAAAATTAACCAAGTCCGTTTTTATCTCCAAAAACAGACATGGCCGAGCCCATCCAGCAGATCACCAGCAACAACAACGGACAACACGACCGGGAGCGCGTGCCCTTCACCCTCATCGCTCGTAAGGAGAAGGCAAGTCCATCATCTGACAAATTCACCAACGAACAATATCTACTCTGCCAGCCAAGCAGTAAGACTCTGTAAAATGTGTGGTCCTGTTTGGCTGCAGGGATCACACATACGAAAAATTTATGTTACACTAAGTCTGCTAATTTATAAAATGTTTTATTATTGGACAATTCACACTAAATTCTAGGCAATTGTCACATGCTTTGCAGAAAACTGGTGTACACTAACAGTGAAATGCTTACTTACAGGTAAATTCCAACAATGAAGAGTTAAAGAGAAGGTCCAAAATAGTGACACTGAGGAATACAGCAAATGTGTAAAAATAACATGGCTATATATAAGGAGTAGAAAATAAGTTACACACAGGCAGTATTAGTACCAAGTTGATGTGCAGGGATATTGAGGTAGCTATGTACTGTACATTTACAATATCAGTCAAAAGTTTGGACACCTACTTATTCAAGGGGTTTTATTATTTGTTTTACCATTTTATACATTGTAGAATACTAGTAAAGACATCAACTATGAAATAACACATGGAATCATGTAGTAAGAAAGTGTTAAACAAATTAAAATATATTTTGAGATTCTTCAAAGTAGCCACCCTTTGCCTTTGACAGCTTTGCACACTCTCTCAACCAGGAATGCTTTTCCAACAGTCTTGAAGGAGTTCCCACATATGCTGAGCACTTGTTGGCTGCTTTTCCTTCACTCTGCGGTCCAACTCATCCCAAACCATCTCAATTGGGTTGAGGCCGGGTCATCTGATCCATCCCTCTCGGTCAAATATCCCTTACACAGCCTTGAGGTGTGTTTTTGGTTATTGTCCTGTTAAAAAAAATGTTAGTCCCACTAAGCCCAAAACAGATGGGGTGGTGTATTGCTGCGGTAGCCATGCTGGTTAAGTGTGCCTTGAATTCGAAATGAATCAGACAGTACCACCAGCAAAGCATCCCCACACCACCTCCTCCAAGATTCACGGTGGGAATCACACATGCGGAGATCATCCATTCACCTACTCTGTGAGACGCAAAGACAGTGGTTGGAACCAATAATCCAAAATTTGGACTCATCAGACCAAAGGACAGATTTCCTAATGGCTATTGCTCATGTTTCTTGGCACAGGGAAGTCTCTTCTTATTGGTGTCCTTTAGTAGTGGTTTCTTTGCAGCAATTCGACCACAAAGGCCTGATTAACTACTGAACTTATCCTCTGCAGCAGAGGTAACTCTGGGTCTTCCTTTCCTGTGGCGGTCCTCATGAGAGTCAGTTTAATCATAGCGCTTGATGGTTTTTGCGACTGTACTTGAAGAAATAGTTTGTCTTTACTATTATTCTACAACGTAGAAAATAGTAAAAATAAAGAAACCCTGGAATGAGTAGGTGTGTCAACTTTTGACTGGTACTGTAGGTAGGGGTAAAGTGACTAGGCAACAGGATAGACAATAAGTAGCAGCAGTGTGTGTGTGGAGTAAGTATACAAGCACACTTTCAATTTGGGTTCTCCTACAGTAGGTTTGCATCAGTTGAAATGCAAACATCCTTCAAGGAACAGTGTGTTCTGGGCCATTTTTCCCAAACCTATAAAGGACATTTCACAACATCTCCAGCACCACCCAAACATCAAGATGTGAAAATTGCACTTTTCTAGGTTTTGTAGTAAGTGTTTCCAATGACATAGGTGTGCATCGTGTGTTTTTTCGTTTTTTTTTACCAATTATGAGTAGGCATTGCATACTAATTGGAAACACTTAGAAGATCTATTTTTTTACTACAAAACATAAACGTGGTGTTATAGATGATGAATATGAAGTAGAAAAATTGTGGAATAAGTTCATGCCTGCTAAATTCAAATATGTTGCTAATAATTTCCACCACCAAGGGGTCATCAATCAATCCAGTCAATAGCTAAAGATTACCCAAGCCGTAAAAATAAAATGGCCAAGACCACACATACTTGACCTCGTATAGTACAGCTGTGGAACGAGGTCATATTCAGCCTTCAAGGATTGAGGTACACACACACACATACATGCGTGTGTGAACGCCCCTTCAAATTGGTGGATTCGGCTATTTCAGCCACACCCGTTGCTGACCGGTGTATAAAATTGAGCACACAGCCATGCAGTCTCTATAGAAAAACATTGGCAGTAGAAGGGCCTTACTGAAGAGCTCAGTGACTTTCAATGTGACACTTCATAGAATGCCAGCTTTCCAACAAAATTTCTGCCTTGCTAGAGCTTCCCCGGTCAACTGTAAGTGGAGCAAAAACGGCTCAGCCGCAAAGTGGTAGGCCCCACAAGCTCACAGAACGGGACCGCTGAAACACGTAAAAATCTGTCCTCAGTTGCAACACTTACTACCGAGTTCCAAACTGCCTCTGGAAGCAAAATCAGCACAATAACTGTCCGTCGGGAAATCCATGAAATGGGTCTCCATGGCTGAGCAGCCGCATGCAAGCCTAAGATGCAATGCCAAGTATCGGCTGGAGTGGTGTAAAGCTCGCCGCCATTGGACTCTGGAGCAATGGAAACGCGCTCTCTGGAGTGTTGAATCACGCGTCACCATCTGGCAGTCCCGACGGACGCATCTGGGTTTGGGGGATGCCAGGAGAACGCTACCTGCCCCAATGCATAGTGCCAATTGTAAAGTTTGGTGGAGGAGGAATAATGGTCTGGGGTTGTTTTTCATGGTTCGGGCTAGGCCCCTTAGTTCCAGTGATGGGAAACGTTAACGCTACAGCATGCAATGACAAGACAATTCTGTGCTTCCAACTTTGTGGCAACAGTTTGGGGAAGGTCCTTTCCTGTTTTAGCATGACAATGCCCCCTTGCGCAAAGCGAGGTCCATACAGAAATTTTGTCGATCTAAAGCATAAAACAATCCCCATAACAATCTGTCAGTTTAAGCTAGAGATCTTTTTGTTTTTTAGTTTTTTTTCCATTGGATGAGTCTCAATCCACCATGTCCGACTGTCGCACTTCCGCATCTGCGGTGGAGGCAGTTTGCATGTTTAAAAAAAAATACACTGTGTACAAAACATTAATGAACACCTTCCTAAGATTGAGTAACCCTCAGAATAGCCTAAACTTGTCGAGCCATGTTGACTCCAATGCTTCCCACAGTTGTCAAATGTCCTTTGGTGGACCATTCTTGATACACACGGGAAACTGTTGAGTGTGAAAACCCCAGCAGCTTTGCAGTTCTTGACACTCAAACTACCATGCCCCGTTAAAAAAGGCACTTCAATCTTTTGTCTTGCCCATTCACCCTCTGAATGGCACACATACACAATCCATTTCTCAATTGTCTCAAGGCTTAAAAATCTTTATTTAACCTGTCTAATTGAAGTGCATTTAACAAGTGACATTCACCTGGTCAGTCTCAAGGAAAGAGCATGTTAATGTTTTGTCCACTCCATTTTTACACCTTATATTATGGAGGCATGTCCAGAAGTTGGAAGTAAAAACTTTTCAAACAGCTTTTTTCTGAAATCTGGAGCCATAGTTATTATGCGCAATTCTATAGAGAGAGAAATAATATACAGTGCATTGGGAAAGTATTCAGACCCGTTGACTTTTTCCACATTAAAGCCTTATTCTAAAATGGATTAAATATAAACATTTCCTCCATCTACACACAAAACCCCATAATGACAAAGCGAAAACAGTTCGAATTTTATATATATATATACAGACGCTTTGCTATGAGATCAGGTGCATCCTGTTTCCATTTGTATTTATTATGGATCCCCATTAGCTGCTGCCAAAGCAGCAGTACTCTTCCTGGGGTCCAGAAATATTAAGGCAGTTTATAAAATGTTTGCCCTCAGGCACCTACTCCACCACTACCACAGATCTACAGTACTAAATCCGTGTGGGTGTGTGTGCGCGCATGTGTCTGTGCCAATGTTTGTGTTGCTTCACAGTCCATTGATCAGAGATGTTTCTACACCTTTGGAGTCCACCTGTGGTAAATTCAATTGATTGGACAAGATTTGGAAAGTCACACACCTGTCTATATAAGGTCCCACAGTTGACAGTGCATGTCAGTCAAATCCAAGCCATGAGGTCAAAAGGAATTGTCCGTAGAGCTCTGAGACAGGATTGTGTCGAGGCACAAATCTGGGGAAGGGTACAAAAACATATTTGCAGCATTGAAGGTCCCCAAGAAAACAGTGGCCTCCATCATTCTTAAATGGAAGAAGTTTGGAACCACCAAGACTCTTCCTAGAGCTGGCCGCCCGGCCAAACTGAGCAATCGGGGGAGAAGGGCCTTGGTCAGGGATGTGACCAAGATCCCGATGGTCACTGACAGGCCTCCAGAGTTCCTCTTTGGAGATGGGAGAATCTTCCATAAGGACAACCATCTCTGCAGCACTCCACCAATCAGGCCTTTATGACCATAGTGAAGACACTACTCAGAAAAAGCAACATGACAGCTGCTTGGAGTTTGCCAAAAGGCACCTAAAGGACTCTGACCATGAGAAACAAGATTCAACTCTTCGACCTGAATGCCAAGCGTCACATCTGGAGGAAACCTGGCACCATCCCTATGGTGAAGAATGGCGGTGGCAGCATCATGCTGTGGGGATGTTTTTCAGTGGCAGGGACTGGGAGACTAGTCAGGATTGAGGGAAAGATTAATGGAGCAAAGTAGAAATCCTTGATTAAAAACCTGCTCCAAAGTGCTCAGGACCTCAGACTGGGGAGAAAGCTCACCTTCCAACAGGACAATGACTAAGCACACAGCCAAGACAACGCAGGACTGGCTACGGGACAAGTCTCTGAATGTCCTTGAGTGGCCCAGCCAGAGACGGACTTGAACCTGATCGAACATCTGTGTGTTGAGACCTGAAAATAGCTGTGCAGCGACGCTCGCCATCCAACCTGACAGAGCTTGAGGATCTGCTTAGAATGGGAGGAACTCCCCAAATACAGGTGTGCCAAGAAGACTCGAGGCTGTAATCGCTGCCA